>NC_088423.1:29502631-29618546 GCF_034236695.1 Oncorhynchus nerka
GAAATGGCTAATATATGAATGTTATCTGATGTTATGAAGTTATTGATTTCATGAACCTTATTTCATAGGAATTTGTTTTAACCTAGTTAAATTTTAAAAAACATTTCTAAGGCTACATATATTAATAGAGGCTATTTCAGCCCTTTCCTGGGTAGCGTCTCAGAGAAAGGCTTAACTTGGAAAAGAACAAAGCAAGTGAAAAGAAAAGAAAACATTCAGCAGTCCATTAATCAGTTGGTGTGTGTAAGTGTGCGTGTGCTGCGAGGTTGAAGCTTCGAACCCATAGGCTTGGGTTCGCATAAAAAGGTTGGATGGAGACCTGGTTTCTAACATGAACTACTTGCAAGTCTGACATCCCAGCTCATAAAGTTATGCAAATAACAAAATAAATGCTACTCACAGTTTGTTGCACATACAAAACAAATATTCGACAGCAAGGATCTTGATCCACGAGGGGATTCTCTGCTGTTACCAAGAGAAGCTTTATTTAGCAAGAAGCTAACTACTTAGCTAGATAACTAGCTACTAAATTAGCAAACCAAATGCACAACATTTTAGACAGTTTACTTAATAATTATACAATATCTAGCTGGAAAACATTTAGTTGTGAATTCCATACTGTAACTAGATCACCTGGTGCCTGCTGCACAACAGTGAGTGACTCACAAGGCGCCAGTCTCTTGTGAAATGAAGTACACGATATGCTTCATCTCCTAATGTATTGCACAAGTTGACTGCAGGTATTTATTTAAAAAGAGGCTACAAATATTCACATTTTTGTTTTAAAAAATTCAAAAGAAATAGGTATTGACGGTACTGAAAAACTATCCCAAGGCTACTTCCAAATACCCCGGTATACCGCTCAAACCTACTAATATATTATTAAAGATTAAGCTGATTGGAAAATAATGTCATCAGCTTTTGAATGACAACATATTTACTAAAACATTTAGCCTACTAATTGTTAACTGTGTAATAACAACTCAACACCCAACATAGAAACACCCTATTACAAACCAGTCTAACACTATTACATACATTGAAGGAGTATGCCGTTTACAAATTCTAGCACATTGCCTTTGTTTCGCATTCAAGGGGGGGCAATCATGTCTGAAACATTCAGAGTTTGACACCCTCAGCGAATGAAAAGGCAGGCAAATCAAACTCCAGTCAAGGCAACGCTCGTTTTCCAATCGCTGCGGTTCATTAGGAATATTAATGCTCCGATAAGCACACATTTATTCATGAAACACTGGGCAGGGGCACGGGACTTAGCAATTATTCATGTGACAGGACTCGGGCACAAAGTGAATCAATTAAACAAGAAGAATCCACATTTCCAGCAAATCAAATCAAATCAAATCAAATTTATTTATATAGCCCTTCGTACATCAGCTGATATCTCAAAGTGCTGTACAGAAACCCAGCCTAAAACCCCAAACAGCAAACAATGCAGGTGTAAAAGCACGGTGGCTAGGAAAAACTCCCTAGAAAGGCCAAAACCTAGGAAGAAACCTAGAGAGGAACCAGGCTATGTGGGGTGGCCAGTCCTCTTCTGGCTGTGCCGGGTAGAGATTATAACAGAACATGACCAAGATGTTCAAATGTTCATAAATGACCAGCATGGTCGAATAATAATAAGGCAGAACAGTTGAAACTGGAGCAGCAGCACAGTCAGGTGGACTGGGGACAGCAAGGAGTCATCATGTCAGGTAGTCCTGGGGCACGGTCCTAGGGCTCAGGTCCTCCGAGAGAGAGAGAAAGAAAGAGAGAATTAGAGAGAGCATATGTGGGGTGGCCAGTCCTCTTCTGGCTGTGCCGGGTGGAGATTATAACAGAACGTGGCCAAGATGTTCAAATGTTCATAAATGACCAGCATGGTTGAATAATAGTAAGGCAGAACAGTTGAAACTGAGCAGCAGCATGGCCAGGTGGACTGGGGACAGCAAGGAGTCATCATGTCAGGTAGTCCTGGGACATGGTCCTAGGGCCCAGGCCAGTTGAAACTGGAGCAGCAGCATGGCCAGGTGGACTGGGGACAGCAAGGAGTCATCATGTCAGGTAGTCCTGGGGCATGGTCCTAGGGCTCAGGTCCTCCGAGAGAGAGAAAGAAAGAGAGAAGGAGAGAATTAGAGAACGCACACTTAGATTCACACAGGACACCGAATAGGACAGGAGAAGTACTCCAGATATAACAAACTGACCCTAGCCCCCCGACACATAAACTAATGCAGCATAAATACTGGAGGCTGAGACAGGAGGGGTCAGGAGACACTGTGGCCCCAACCCGAGGACACCCCCGGACAGGGCCAAACAGGAAGGATATAACCCCACCCACTTTGCCAAAGCACAGCCCCCACACCACTAGAGGGATATCTTCAACCACCAACTTACCATCCTGAGACAAGGCCGAGTATAGCCCACAAAGATCTCCGCCACGGCACAACCCAAGGGGGAGGCGCCAACCCAGACAGGCCGACCACAACAGTGAATCAACCCACCCAGGTGACGCACCCCCCCCCAGGGACGGCATGAGAGAGCCCCAGTAAGCCAGTGACTCAGCCCCCGTAACAGGGTAGAGGCAGAGAATCCCAGTGGAAAGAGGGGAATCGGCCAGGCAGAGACAGCAAGGGCGGCACAGATAACTGCCTTAAGACGACGACAATTTTCGACGACGTGACAAAAAGAGCCTCCATTCAGAGGCCTTTCAAGGCCCTGACAGGTCAAGAAAGGGTTTTTGAAACAAAAGCACCTTCTAACCATCCTCTCTCCTCTTTTAGTTGTCAGATCAATTTTGCCAGTCCTGCTGCTGAGATGACTGAGACAGCACCACCCTCCCTCCCCCCAGTCCATCCCTCTGAACCAGCTGCCACAAGGTGATTCTTCAGGTCCTGTCAGAAGGGTCTTTTATTTTATTTGGCCCCTGCATTAACATGTCACATTTATTGATCAGGCCTTTTATCCGGGCCACAGCTTGGTACCAGCCAACCCATCTCTCTGCTGCTTTGAGTGTCTCACAAATGGCACCCTATTCCCTATATAGTGCTCCTATTTAGTAAATAGGGTGCCATTTGGTACGCAGCTTGATGCTCTTACATGGTCTTTGATGTCCCTATGACATGCCAAACCACATAATGCACATAATGTGAACATATTAAATTGCACTTAACGCAGATATGGCAAAGATGTTGCTCCTCTCACATCTATGACAGGTAGCTAACTCTACCAGCTCTCATATTAGAATTAGATCAATCCATGTTTCTCAAATTTCACATTTTGTGGGAGGAGGAACTTAACATTGAAATAACTGATAACATGGATGAACATGTTACAACTTAAGCTCTATCAACTCAAGGTCTTGGTAAGAATTATGTTGGAAGAATGTTATACATGTCTTCATAACACCTAAACTGAAATCAAAACACACTGGCTCCCAACACCCATTTTGGAGAGAATGCGGGCTATCAACGGCGGATCACTCACATATTTTTTGGTCCTGCCCTGCTATTGAATCTTACTGGGGAGAAATAAGATCTAACATTGGAAAAATAATGGGTTTTGACATGGAACAAAACATTCATTTTTTTGTACTTGGGTGAAATACCTGATAAGCTCTATCAACTCAAGGTCTTGGTAAGAATTATGTTGGAAGAATGTTATACACTAGAGAAAAGTACCTGTTGAAGGTCCTACTGGCAGCCAGTAAAAAGGCTGTCACTAGGAAATGGCTACAAAAAGACCCTCCCACTGTGACACAATGGGTAGACATTGCATATAGTATATTAAATAAATACACTATATGGATCGTATGACCTTTGCTTTAAGAACACGAGGCCAAGAATACTGGGAAAAATGGGTTTCCTACCTGAAAATTGTCCAATTCCAAAGATTGTTACGGTAACTAATCTGATGTACGTGAAAAGAAAGTATGTAAAAAAAATAAAGGTTGAAGTTGTTCCAAATGTGTTAAAAGTTCACCTTAAACATTTGGAGTTGATGGTTAAAGTTAAGTTCAGGCTGATGCTTATCCCCATCCGCAATACCCGTCCACAACGCCCTAACAAAACCGAAACCTACTTTAAGGTAAAAGCACTCACTGTTGTCCCTAGCGGCCGGTTTCCACGCCATCAGACATGGATGGATGGACGTCAAATACAGACTTGTATGAGTTGAATGTGCTAGTTTCCGATTTAATGACGATGCCAGCCAGGCACAATGTAAATTCAAAAAGGAAAACTTGAAAATCATAATGCCTGGCACTAAAACTGAACCTTTTAGAAAGAACAGAGTGAGTCATGTCTAAAGAGGGTCTCCATGGTCTCCAATGGGCACATTGGGATCTTTCCATCTTAATCCATATAGGATATAAGATATATTGATATATGGTGGCAACGTGACTTTAAATAGTACAGGACATACATTGAACAAAAATATAAATACAACATGCAAAGTGTTGGTCCCATGTTTCATGAGCTGAAATAAAAGATCCCATACATTTTCCATAGGCACAAACAGCATATTTCTCTAAAATGTGCACAAATTTGTTTGCATCCCTGTTAGTGAGCATTTCTCTTTTGCCAAGATGGGGATGGGGGGGGGGGGCTGTAATAAAGCCCCTTTATGGGAAAAAAAAGTATTCTAATTGGCTGGGCATGGCTCCCCAGTGGATGGATCTGGCTCCCAAGTGTGTAGGCCTATACCCTCCCAGGCCCACCCATGGCTGAGCCCCTGTCCAATCATGTGAAATCCATAGATTAGGCCCTAATTTATTTATTTCAAATGACTGATTTCCTTTTATTAACTGTAACTCAGTAAAATCTTTGAAATTGTTGCATGCTGCATATATATTGTTGTTCAGTATATATATGCATATAATAATTTATAAAGACTTGATTACATAGTGGTATCTTCCTTAAAAATGCACTATACAGAAATCGCTTGGGAACAGATCTACCACTTCTTAGACTTGCTTTCAACAGGAATGAAAAATCTAGAACTCACATTTCTGTGCGAATTTGGTCGGGTCACCCAAAACGTTATATATTGTAGCTTTAATAAGAGATGTGACCTACCACAAAGGTCCACTCAAGGCACCACTACACCATTTAAGGCACCACTACCACTCAAGTCAACACTGTGTCCATGATAGTATTCACGACTCATCTCAGCTCATCTCCTACCTTAGCTGATTGAAGCTGAGATCTAGCCGTCTTGTCAAGAGTCCATATCTTTCTCCAAGGTACTCTGGGATGTCCTCACAGTCATGTCCAATATAGGAAACCTGTAGAGCAACCACAGAGAGATGCACCGTATTTAAATGAATACACAACATGCAAATGAATAGATTACAGCACGGAACCAGAAATAGGCCAGGGCATTTCTAACACACAATCCCATTTTTGTCCTTGACAACATGTGCCCATTTTCCCCCCCTGGAAGACCCCATTATTATTCAAATAATGATTATTGTGTGTAAAAAACAACAACATTTTCTAAAGGCACACTGGGCTAAAGATGGACAAGCCCATCTGACATCTGCACAAATTGCCCTGTGGCCAGTCCATTTCTGGGTTAAAGTGAGTAAGAATAGCCTAAATAACCTATGGTGGAGTGCATGTGTGTATAAGCTCATGGAGCACAGTAGGTGGTGTATATAGTGAGTGGTTTACCTTGTTTGTGACCTGAGGTAGGGTTGGGTAGGGTTATCCAGACTTTCATACAGCTTCTGTACCATACCGAGGTATACAGTATGACTGAATATGCACACACGGGGCGCTATTTGACGCACAAAACAATTTAGGCAACATGGATCTTAATTCAGGAGGGGATTGCATGTCTCTGCTGTCACCAAGAAGCTTGATCTTGACATCTAGCCACTTAGCTAGCAAATTAGCAAACCAAATGCTTAGCTGGAGCCCTGAGCTGGATTTATTTGATACATCTTAGATTTCTTATAGATATGCATAACTTATAGTTAGTTATAAGCAGTGGTGTAGAAAACACCCCCGCAGCCACTTGCAAGGCGGGGGTCCACCCGCCACAAAATAATAATCATACTATCTGTATTTTAAATAACCTGGTATATGGTATATCGCCCAAGCCTAACCTGAGGACTTGTAAAACATATGACACGAAAAACCACAAGTTCTCTATCAGACACGCATCCAATAATATTAGACAGTGAGTGTCTTTTCATTCATTTGATTTCTAGGTCAATGTGAGAGACCTTCCAGGTATGATACTTGGTAAGTTACATTGTCACTTTCATTTAAACATGCTCTGTAACGTTTCAGGTACAGTTGCAGGATAGTGACTCTGTACACACCTGCCATGTGTACACAACTATGTTCAGCTTCAACACATTGATAAAAACTCTGAGTAGTTTATAAAGCTTTGTCTGTGCAGCTGCTGTGACGCGATTTCATACTTTTTAAAATTAGTTGCATCATACCACTACGGTTGCGCAGGAGTTCTCTTTTATTTGTGTCACATGACAGTAGCATAGCAAATTGTAGCCCTTCTCATGACTCCACGTCCATTTTGATTAGCTGAGGGGGTGCTACGATGCTGAACCAAAGCTCATTCTAAACGTTGATATGCCTCTTTTGTGATACGGTTTTGGAAACATTTGAAACATAACCTTCATATCAGCGAGAAATAATTTTCAAAAAACAAAGGTACAATTTCTACACACCTTTATAGGGTTAAGCCTTCTGCAGGCTTCGGGTTCGGCTGGTGCCTATCCGAACTCAGCTAAGCGAACCAAATGTGTTGGCACATCCTCCCTTAGAAAGGAATTTGCTTGAAAAACAAGAAAAAAGCAAGAATACTATTGTTTGCCCATCTTGAGACACCGGAGCCAGTATACACTTCCTCAAAATAGTCAGAATTAATCTAAAATAATTCGAGAAATTAGTCATTAATTTTGACGTTTTTGCAGAGGAGATCTTAGTCACGCAATTTTACATTTAACTAAGATGTTTGGTGCAGTATTTTGTCAAGGGAAAAAATGTGAATGAAAACTATTCATCTTTTGCTGAATGGCAACAAACACTTAATTGAAGAATCCCTACAGTTGACCAAACAAAAATCAAAGGGCGTAAACTTCAGCCTCTGAACTTCAGCTTGCCTCGGGAATTTTTTTGGTGTGCCTTTAGGAAGAGTTTGAATTATACTGTGACATTCAGGGGGTTCTCTATTTTTTCATGGCTTGGCCGGCTGGGATTGTCCTTGTCCCATTGCGCTCTAGCGACTCCTTGTGGCGGGCCGGGCACCTGCACGCTAACTTTGTCGCCAGCTTTTCGTCGTTTCCTCCGACACATTGGTGCGGCTGGCTTCCGGGATTAAGTGAGAAGTGTGTCAAGAAGCAGTGCGGCTTGGCGAGGTCGTGTCTCGGAGGACGCATGGCTCCCAACCTTCGCCTCTCCTGAGTCTGTACGGGAGTTGCAGCGATGGGACAAGACTAACTACAAATTGGATACCACGAAAAAGGGGTTAAAAAAGTATCACCTTTAATGTGGCATGAACACAGTCAGTCATGAGGTTTCTGATTGTCAAACAAATCACTTCAAAAAGTAGGCTACCTGCACATGTTAATTCATTCCAGCATCCAAACAGGGCACTCACTGTGCACACACCCATTTGATATATGGAAAGATAGATATGTTACAGAACACCAAAAAGTGTAATGACATTTGCCGATTGTCATTAGGTTTACACTCTTGAAGCTTGAATTAATTGATGTGTCTCGCTGACAATAGGACCTTTTTGTAGAAAGAAAAGTCGGGACACCTGAAAAGGGTCTAAAAATACAGGACCGACCCAGGATGACAAGTGCAGCCACATGAAATTAAAATGGTTTAAACCATGACACTGAGGTGAGAGTGTTCTTTTCATTTGGAATAAGCATTGATTTCCATATTTACCACCATGGCAGTAGACTACAAATTGCATTTTAAACAAATAGGTATATGGTTAAATTAGCATTATTTAGAGACCCCCAAAGTTAGCCTTTTGTTGAATTTAGGTGGTCTTATCTCTCATCAATTGGTTACCAACGTAATTAGAGCAGTAAAAATAAATGCTTTGTCATACCGGTGGTATAAGGTCTGATATACCACGGCTGTCAGCCAATCATTAGCTATATAGCATGCCGAACACCTGTTTGTAACAGAACGACAGCCAAAAACGTGTTGAACTGAAAAGTAGCCTACTGTCGGTTGAAATTGTGTAAAAGCCGGTTAAAAACAGTGTACGTGTATATTTAGCATTTGTGAAATTATTTTGTTGTGATATAAAAGTAGAGGGCAATAACGTTTCTAGAACCGTACCGCATTTGAGAATCGATTTACGTTTAGATTAAGTATTTGGCTGTATTGGCTGCCAGTGACAGTTTGCCTCTGAACATAACATAAGGTCCTTGGACGTTAAGGGTATGCTCGCAGTAGGCTACATTCTTGGGCTATGCATTACGGAGGCAATGCAGCATAGCCTACCAAAAAAACACGGAACACACAAAACAACATACACTCTGAACGACAAACACTGACAACTATCCGACTGTATGGCTTACTATTCGTTTTAAATATCACATACAAGAGACATGAAAACTTTTTATTTGAAATAGTTCACACTTACTTGAGTTCCATTCATTGACACCATAGAGTCGCTACATGCCATAACTCTATCTGATGATGACAATTCAGCGATAATAGGCTACCTCTACGGAATAACCTAACTATCGGAATGGAACTGGCACATGTCCTCTTGTTTAAAATAAAATAAACTTTACTTTCATTAGTTTTCCAAAATGTCACTGTTTTGGTTGGTGATTTGCACTACTTGATGCGTCTAATTTACTACTTCCGCGTGATTCCTCCGAATCAGCAGACCTAATACGGAAACTCGCTAATACTGAAATGGGCCGTCAGTAGTTACCACAGTCACAAAGTCATAATTATGTCTAAACCCTGCCTGTTTGTACAATTTCTCTTATAACGCTAACCTTAACCACACTGCCAACCTTATGACTAACCGTAACCTTCAATTGAGACCAAAAAGCACATTTTTGTTTTCATAGATTTATACGATAAGTTTTGTAAAATGACTTTGTGGATGTGGTAACTAATGACAACCGAAATTATGGCAGCATGCGTTTGGTTGTCATTAGTTACCACAGCGTCAAAATTGGCTGGCCTATCGTAAACATTCATCAAGACAAATGTAAGGTTATAGTTAGGCATAGGTATTGCAGTGTGGTTAAGGTAAGGTTTACATTCAGATTTTAATAAGATACATTTGAGAAAAACGGCGACACGTGGCTGCGGTACCTGCGTTGTGTCACAATTTTTCAACTTCTATTGGAGAGCTCAAAACTAGGCCGTGCACTAGTGAAGATTTTAAGAGTTAAATAATGGCTAAATAAAATATTAAAAGTTCTCATCAGACTCCGCAGACAGCATGTAGCCTAGGGGTTTAAAGAGATTACATTTTGAAGAAGAACGCATCTGGAACAGGTGGAGGTGATTGATAGAATCAAAACACTGTACGCCTAATCCATTCACATCAGTACAATCCTATAGGAAATCATCAGTGTTGTAGAACACAAACTTGCTCCAAAACGACATGGGATTTACACGTACTTAATAACTGTTTTTGCTTGCTTGGTGTTTACTGGGGCAGACACTGCGCCAGAACGAACCACTTGGAAGGGCATTTGAATTCAATAGCCTGACCCGTTTTTTCACGGGATTTCCTATGCGTGCACGCGTTTGTGCGTTAACCCTTTTTAAATGGGTGTAAGAGTAAAGACCATAGACAGCTCGTGTGTTTCAAGTGTGGGGAAGCTTACAATTGATCCTACAATGTCTACCGATCTGCGTGCCAGTTATGATTATTTTTATATGCACATTTTCATGGAACAGTTTCATTTCAATAAACATGTTTCCGTTTCTCAAAATCATTGTCACGTGGTTAATCATAGAAATCTAAAGTAAAATTCAAAAAAATCAAAAGGTTAAAATTAGACTATGGAAAGAGCATTAGCCTCTGCCATACTGACACGTTGATACACTTGTGATTTGATCCATTAGCGGCTAAAGAAATGAGAGCATAGAACTCGGAGATATAGCCAATAACTTCCATCATTAACGAAGTAAAATACATAGGCCTAAAGCCGACAAAAATGAAAACAGTATATCCTGATGAAAATTCAGGTTATGTCAATCTTCCTATCTGTCTTGACTTGAGCTTTTGTTAGTGAAGTTCAATTGTATCAAATCATCACAGGATCCAGCCAGAAGTTGTCGCTAACTTGCAACATTTTATCAACTAGCCTATTCAGGGCTCTCAAAGTTTCCTCGGCCAGTGAGCTCGGGAACGACAGCTGTTTTTTATGACGTTTCCACTGGATATATGGGATCATCAGATCATGATATTTTGCTCTTTCACACCGAGACTTGGTGATTATCAAGACCGGGAGTGTTGGAAAGATCAAATACTGAGGAACTGTCATTCCAAATGTATGTTTAAAAAATACGTGTTCGAGGCGAAGAAAATATGTGTGGTGTATGTGCTGAGTTAAGACAATCAGAAATAAGACTGGCAAAATGGACACTATTATGCATGCAATCTGGAGAGAGACGCACCATATCTTTGCCACACACCCCTCCCCTTGTTGATGCAAACGTTTAAATTATACTCAAGACACATTATCTTCACACATATTTTAGATGCTTTTCACTGACAGCCACAACTCAATCAGCTAGACCTATTGCCACGCAAACACGCCTGCGATTTGAAACAATCCACCGCAATTTGTTTTACATTATGTAGCCCATGTAAAAAAAAATACGTGTTTGAGGCTGTCTGGCCAGAAATAGTATGACATGCCATACTCTTGGTCGGGACAGCATCAGACACATGGTCTACACATACTGAAACAGAGGGGGCTGTTTCGCTCTCTTGGATGCTTTAGCTGAGATTGATGCGGCTTTCTTTCGACGCGGGACTCGGTCAAATAAATGATCAATATTTAAGTATTTTATTTGGACAGGCAAGGAGATACAATAGTTCGGGCCAGGCCCTTAAGCCCCGTCCATAACCCCGGCCCTGTACTGGGGTCAATTGGTATCAGCTGGTAGCCTGATTCGGCAGCAGTTGTGATAAATGAATTAAACTGTTTGAAGTAGGCTCTATGCTGTACCTGAAACTAGGTTTGTTAACCACATATTATCTAAATGTTCTATAATTATAAGCTGAATAGCTGAGAGATTTGGCTGAGAATTGTGACAGCCTACCATGCATTACTGAAGCCACATATTAGTACACATTTTCTCTGTATGCCTACCTAAATATTGGGAAGATAACATACTTAATGACTATTCCCGCCACTGGCACAGGTTGAGTGAAGTTCATGGTGCACCCACATAGAATTTGCTTTCCATTGATCATTTAGCTATTTGATTTTGAATTTTAGGACTCCTAAGGAATCCTAAGGAATAAGATTTTGAAGTCTGTCCTATATATATATATCAGTACCAGTCTAAAGCTTGGATACACCTACTCATTCCAGGGTTTTTCTTTATTTGTACTATTTTCTACATTGTAGAACAATAATGAAGACATCAAAACTATGAAATAACAAATATGGAATCATAAAGTGACCAAAAAAGTGTTAAACAAATCCAAATATATTTTACATTTGAGATTCTTCAAAGTAGCCACCCTTTGTCTTGATGACAGCTTTGCACACTCTTGGCATTCTCTCAACCAGCTTCATGAGGTAATCACCTGGAATGCATTTCAAATAACAGGTGTGCCTTGTAAAAAGTTAAATTGTGGAATTTCTTTCTTTCTAAATGCCAATCAGTTGTGTAGGGTAGGGTTGGTATACAGTAGATAGCACAATTTGGTAAAAGACCAATTCCATATTATGGCAAGAACAGCTCAAATAAGCAAGTAGAAACGACAGTCCATCATTACTTTAAGACATGAAGATCAGTCAATCCTGAACAATTCAAGAACTTTCAAAGTTTCTTCAGGTGCAGTTGAAAAAACCATCAAGCGCTAGGATGAATCTGGCTCTCATGAGGACCACCACAGGAAAGGAAGACCCAGAAGTACCTCTGCTGCAGAGGTAAAGTTCATTGGAGTTACCAGCCTCAGAAATTGCAGCCCAAATAAATGCTTCACAGAGTTCAAGTAACAGACACATCTCAACATCAACTGTTCAGAGGAGACTGCGTGAATCAGACCTTCATGGTCGAATTGCTGAAAAGAAACCACTACTAAAGGACATCAATAAGAAGCAGACACTTGCTTGGGCCAAGAAACATGAGCAATGGACATTAGACCGGTGGAAATCTGTCCTTTGGTCTGAGGAGTCCAAATTTTAGATTTTTGGTTCCAACCGCCGTGTCTTTGTGAGACACCGAGTAGATGAACGGATGATCTACGCATGTGTGGTTCCCACCATAATGCATGGATTAGGATGTGTGATGGTGCTTTGCTGGTAACACTGTCTGTGATTTATTTAGAATTCAAGGCACACTTAACCACCATGGCTACCACAGCATTCTGCATCAATATGCCCTCCAATCTGGTTTGCGCTTAGTGGGACTATCATTTGTTTTTCAACAAGACAATGACCCAACACACCTACAGGCTGTGTAAGGACTATTTGACCAAGAAGGAGAGTGGTGGAGTGCTGCATCAGATGACCTGGCCTCCACAATCACCCAACATCAACCCAAATTAGATGTTTTGGAACGAGTTGGACCGCCGAGTGAAGGAAAAGCAGCCAAAAAGTTCTCATCATACAGTATGTGGGAACTCCTTCAAGACTGTTGGAAAAGCATTCCAGGTAAAGCTGGTTGAGAGAATACCAAGAGTGTGCCAAGAGTGTATAAAGCTGTCATCAAGTCAAAGGGTGGCTATTTTGAAGAATCTCAAATATTAAATATATTTAGATTTGTTTACCCTTTTTTGATTACTACATGATTCCATATGTGTTATTTCATTGTTTTGATGTCTTCACTATTATTCAACATGTAGAAAATATTAAAAATAAAGAAAAACCCTGGAATGCATAGGTGTGTCCAAGCTTTGACTGGTACTGCATATATAAACTCATCAAAAAAAGAAATGTCCCTTTATCAGGATCGTGTCTTTCAAAGATAATTCATAAAAATCCAAATAACTTCACAGATCTTCATTGTAAAGGGTTTAAACACTGTTTCCCATGCTTGTTCAATGAACCATAAACAATTAATGAGCATGCACCTGTGGAACGGTTGTTAACTTCTCTAGGGTAGGGGTCAGCATTTGGAATTTTGGATGAAAAGCATGCCCAAATTAAACAGCTTTCTACTCAGGCCCAGAAGATAGGATATGCATATAATTAGTAGATTTGGATAGAAAACACTCTGAAGTTTTCAAAACTGTTAAAATAATGTCTGTGAGTATAACAGAACTGATTTGGCAGGCGAACACCTGAGAAAAATTCATTCAGGAAGTAGGAATTTGTTGTTGTTGTTGTTGTTGTTTTCTATTCAATGCCATTACAGTATCCATTGACTTAGGACTTAAATTGCAGTTCCTATGCCTTCCACTAGATGCCAACAGTCTTTAGAAATTGTTTCAGGTGTGTATTCTGAAAAATGAGGGAGTAAGACCAGTCTGAATGACTGGACCCTACAGTGTCACAGAGCTTTTTCATGCGCGCGACTGAGAGCGCACCTTTCTTGTTTAACTTTTATATTGACTACGTTATTGTCCGGTTGAAATATTATAGATTATTTAGGCTAAAAACAACCTGAGGATTGAAAATAAACATTGTTTGACACGTTTTTGTCTGCCTGTTGTGTTTGAGCCTGTGGATTACTGAAGAAAATGCGCAAACAAAACAGAGATTTTCGGATATAAAGAGACTTTATCGAACAAAAGGAACATTTATTGAATAAATTTATGTCTTCTGAGTGCCACCATATGAAGATCATGAAAGGTAAGGGATTCATTTTATCTCTATTTCTGACTTGTGTAACTCTTCTACTTGGTTGGTTACTGTTCGTAATGATTTGTCTGCTGGACTATGTTCTCAAATAATCATACGGTATGCTTTCGCCGTAAAGCATTTTTGAAATCTGACATCGTGGTTGGATTCACAAGAAGTTGATCTTTAAACTAATGTAAAATAGTTGTATCTTTTCTGAATTTTTATAATGAGTATTTCTGTATTTGAATTTGGCGCTCTGCAATCTCACTGGATGTTGGCCCGGTAGGACGCGTCCCACATACCCTAGAGAGGTTAAGACAATAACAGCTTACAGACGGTAGGCAATTTAGGTCACCGGTGCTAAAACTTAGGACACTAAAGAGGTCTTTCTACTGACTCTGAAAAACACCAAAAGAAAGATGCCCAGGGTCCCTGCTCATCTGCGTGAATGTACCTTGGGCATGCTGCAAGGAGGAATGAGGACTGCAGATGTGGCCAGGGCAATAAATTGCAATGTCCGTACTGTGAGACGCCTAAGACAACACTACAGGGAGACAGGATGGACAGCTGGTTGTCCTCGCAGTGGCAGACCACGTCTAACAACACCTGCATAGGATCGGTACATCTGAAAATCACACCCGCGGGACAGGTACATGATGGCATCAACAACTGCCCGAGTTACACCAGGAACGCACAATCCCTCCATCAGTGCCCAGACTGTCCGCAATAGGCTGAGAGAGGCTGGACTGAGGGCTTGTAGGCCTGTTGTAAGGCAGGTCCTCATCAGACATCACCGGCAACAATGTTGCCTATGGGCACAAACCTACAGTCGCTGGAACAGACAGGACTGGCAAAAAGTGCTCTTCACTGACGAGTCGTGGTTTTGTCTCACCAGGGGTGGGTTGGATTCACGTTTATCGTCGAAGGAATGAGTGTTACATAGAGGCCTGTACTCTGGAGCGGGATCGATTTGGAGGTGGAGGGTCGTTCATGGTCTGGGGAGATGTATCACAGCATCATCGGATTGAGCTTGTTGTCATTGCAGGCAATCTCAACGCTGTGTGTTACAGGGAAGATATCCTCCTCCCTCATGTGGTACCCTTCCTGCAGGCCCTCTAGGATGATAATGCCACCAGCCATACCGCTCGTTCTGTGCGTGATTTCATGCAAGACAGGAATGTCAGTGTTCTGCCATGGCCAGCAAAGAGCCCGGATCTCAGTCCCATTGTGCACGTCTGGGACCTGTTGGATTGGAGGGTGAGGGCTAGGGCCATTCCCACCAGAAATGTCCGGGACCTTGCAGGTGCCTTGGTGGAAGAGTGGGGTAATATCTCACAGCAAGAACGGGCAAATCTGGTGCAGTCCATGAGGATGAGATGCACTGCAGTACTTAATGTAGCTGGTGGCCACACCAGATACTGACTGTTACTTTTGATTTTGACCTCCCCTTTGTTAAGGGACACATTGTTCCATTTCTGTTAGTCACATGTCTGTGGAACTTGTTCAGTTTTTGTCTCAGTTCATAGGAATCTTAAGTTCATACAAATATTTACACATGTTAAGTTTGCCGAAGAAAAACACACAGGGAGGATTTATTTTGTAACGTGTATGCTAAGAATCGAGAAGTAAGTACAGGGAGTGAATTTAATAAATAACGGAACATGAAACACAAGTAGCGTACAGACATGAAACACAGAAACAGAGTCAATAATGCCTGGGGAAAGAACCAAAAGATATAAGTGTGGTAATCAGGAAGGTGATGGAGTCCAGGTGAGTCTCATGAAGCGCAGGTGTGCACAATACTGGTGGCAGGTGTGCGTAACAATGAATAAACTGGTGACGTAGAGCGCGGAAGAGGGGGAGCGGTAGACGTGACACCCGTGGATCTTAACTTACTGTTAATTAGAACAGTAGAATACAAAAGGTGCAATTTGGAAATTTGGAAAAACTTCTGTTGATATGTCAGTCACTGACTGCAAATTTTTTACATAGATAGTTGGCCGCTAGACTAATTTACCAAAGCGGCCAGCTATCTAATGGATTTTGTTAGTCACTCTCATGCAGAAATCATATTAAAACCTCCTAGAGTCTATTGAGCACAGGTGCTAAAAATAACCCATAGAATTGAATGGAAGTATGGAGGCAGTTTTGTGATAACAAAAATAAGGGGTTAAATATGTGTAAAAAAACATATAAACTCAGCAAAAAAAGAAACGTCTCTACTCGTGTTTCTTGTTTTGTTCCGTTATTTATTAAATTCACTCCCTGTACTTGCTTCCCAATTCTTAGCGAACATGTTACAGCGGGCCTACAAAAGAGGGACCTGCAGGCCACCAGTTGCCCATCCCTGTTATAGACCAACTTTCTTTATTTGCATAACATACAACATGTAATGTGAGTTTACCACATCAGTGACCGGCTTCATTAAGTGCGTCAACAATGTCATCCTGACAGTGACCATACGTACATATCCCAACCAGAAGCCATCCACACTTAGCTAAAGTCTAGAGCTGCCAATTTTAAGGAGCTTATAAGAAATCCTTCAATGCCCTTCGAAGAACCATAAAACAGGCAAAACGTCAATAAGGAACTAAGATCGAATCCTAGTACACCTGCTCTGACAGTCGTCGGATGTGGCAGGGCTTGCAAAGTAACATGGATTACAAAGGGAAACCCAGCCGCGAGCAGCCCAGTGATGCGGGCCTACCAGAAGAGCTACGGTTGAAGTCAGAAGTTTACAAACACTTAGGTTGGAGTCATTAAAACTCATTTTTCAACTCTCCACAAATTTCTTGTTAACAAACTATCAGCCAAGACCTCAGGCAAAAAAATGTAGACCTCCACAAGTCTGGTTCATCCTTGGGAGCAATTTCCATACAGCTGAAAGTACCACATTCATCTGTACAAACAATAGTACGCAAATATGAACACCATGGGACCACTCAGCCGCCATACCGCTCAGGAAGGAGATGCGTTCTGTCTCCTAGAGATTAACGTATTTTGGTGCGGAAAGTGGAAATCAATCCCAGAACAACAGCAAAGGACCTTGTGAAGATGCTGGAGGAAACCGGTACAAAAGTGTCTATATCCACAGTAAAAAGTCCTATATCGACATAACCTGAAAGGCCGCTCAGCAAGGAAGAAGCCACTGCTCCAAAACCCCCACAAAAAAAGCCAGACTTCGGTTTGCAACTGCACATGGGGACAAAGATCGTACTTTTTGGAGAAATGTCCTCTGGTCTGATGAAACAAAAATAGAACTGTTTGTCCATAATGGCCATCGTTATGTTTGGAGGAAAACGGGGGAGGCTTGCAAGCCGAAGAACACCATCCCAACCGTGAAGCACCGGGGTGGCAGCATCATGTTGTGGGTGTGCTTTGCTGCAGGAGGGACTGGTGCACTTCACAAAATAGATGGCATCATGAGGAGGAAAAATTATGTGGATATATTGAAGCAACATCTCAAGACATCAGTCAGGAAGCTAAAGCTTGGTCGCAAATGGGTCTTCCAAATGGACAAGCATACTTCTATAGTTGTGGCAAAATGGCTTAAGGACAACAAAGACAAGGTATTGGAGTGGCCATGACAAGCCTTGACCTAAATCCTATAGAAAATGTGTGGATCGAACTGAAAAAGTTTGTGCGAGCAAGGAGGCCTACAAACCTGACTCAGTTACACCAGCTCTGTCAGGAGGAATGGGCCAAAATTCACCCAACTTATTGTGGGAAGCTTGTGGAAGGCTAGCCGAAACGTTTGACCCAAGTTAAGCCATTTTTAAAGCAATGCTACCAAATACGAATTGAGTGCATGTAAACGTATGACCCACAGGGAATGTGATGAAAGAAATAAAAGCTGAAAGAAATTATTCTCTCTACTATTATTCTGACATTTCACGTTCTTAAAATACAAGTGGTGATCGTAACTGACCTAACACAGGGAATTTCTACTATGATTAAATGTCAGGAATTGTGAAAAACTGAGTTTAAATGTATTGGCTAAGGTGTATGTAAACTTCTGACTTCAACTGTAAATGCCTTCTATGCTCACTTAGAGGCAAGCAACACTAAACCATGCTTGAGAGAGTATAGGCAACAAGCCACTGATCCAGACCTTTGGAACAGCTACATTTTACAAAGTCTAATAAATCCATGAAATGTAGCCTATACCATCACAATAAATCCATTATTTATTTTAAACAGGTCTACAAAACACATGATATGAAGAAAATAGTATGAAGAATACAATTGAACAAAGGTGAATAAAATAGAAGGGTATTTTCTCAGAGATTTGAGGGTGTGCACACATGGCTATTCTGTGTTGAGTGTTAACAAAGAAACAGGTCCTCCCATATGCCTAATGGAGAGTTATTTCAAATCCAATTGTATTGGTCACAAAGACATCTTTAGCAGCTGTTATTTTGGGTTTAGTGAAATGCTTGCATTTATGCAACTTCAGTTGTGATACAAATGTTGGGCTATATGTTTTGATTTTTGTATATATTCTAAGGCTGCATGATGCAACTCTATTGATGACTTTTAAAAAGTATCATGAAAGGCATGAGCTCTGCTTTATTTTTAGCGCATGTCTGTACACACTTTATCAGTCTCTCACTCACAATTTGCACTTGATAATGCCTCGGATTTCCCGGCTGCATCCCCTTTGTATGGCCGTAATGCCCCCTAAAAATGCCATGCCTTTTGCGGCCTGTGATCGTTGTGCCCTTGGGCTGAATATAATCATTATAATTCCCTTCTCCCGGCTGTGTGCCGAAGCACCACTCACATGACTCGCCGTCACATGATCGGGTTTTTCTCACAGGCTACAAGTGAAGACAAACACATTGGGGAGGCAACTGCATGCGTCCTTATTCAATTCCGAGGCGCATATTGAAGATATTGGAAGAACTGTCCAGATGTACTTTTCGCCAGCCAACAAGATGAGTAGGCCTAACGAATAGCAAAAGCACTAGCCTATGCCAATCTACTAGCCACCATAGTACAAACATTGACTTACTCTATTCTGTGCAAAAAATAAATACTGCAAACATAGTCTGGGACGGTTGTGGGATTCGATACATCCTAAATTAATACAACCACTAGCATCAAAAAAACAGTTTTAAGCAACGAGCCTGATGCAACAGATGATAACGCTTAGCTTAAAATGTTGATAAACTTTCTTCACATTATAAGCGCAGCAATGTGCACACGGCAGTAGGCTATAAGCACGAGATTCCGTTAGCAAGAAAACACCATTCTCAAAAGTGACCACAAATGTGATTATGCATGTATGGCTTTCATTATAAAGGTGCATTTTTATGGTGAACATTATCTTCCTCAATCTTGAAACTCCCACGCTGAATATGTATGCCATTTAGGATCTATACCCGTTGTAAAACGGATTAATGTGCTTCACTTTAAGAAGTTATGTGGACATTTTAGTTGTGATAGAAAACAGCAAAACATATAGGCGTATGGGCTAGGCTACATGAGGTGTGCGACTATGATTTGAAAAGGTCTCAAAAAAATCATGCACTGTTTGCCTGGGCATCATTCACAAGTGATAATATATCATTCACAAGTGATAGGCTAATATTGTCACCCAAAACACTATTCTTGATTTAATATTTTCTTTACATATACTAAATAATATGTGTGATTTTTATTTTATTTAGAATGGACCATTATCATGCACCTGTCTCGAAACAGGGACAGCGGGAAAAAATACATGTCATCTATGCACTTAAATAGCGAATGGAGGTGGTTCATGGTGGTACATTTTCATTCCAGTCAAGTAGGCTATACTCCTGTTGTAAAGAGAAGCAATGTCCTTAATATTAGGAAAGTTGAGAAATAAATATAGTAGGCCTAGCCTATAGAAAGCTGATGGGACCTTCCTCTTTTTAATAGAGGCCATCACTCTGTTCTCACGCAATTGCATAGCCTATAGAAATGTTGTGCAACATGAGCTCATGGGCTTTCATGAAGTGTTTTATAGAGTGCGGAGTATCAGTCAGTTAGCATGTTTGTGGTGTGGGGGGGGGCTGGGGGGTCAAGTGCAAGTTTTGTTTCAGGAAATCAAGGTGAGGAGGGGGATTATTTAAAATACTCTTTGAAGAGGTAGGGTTTCAGGTGCTTTTGAAAGATATGCATGGACTAGCGGTCCTAACTTCAGGGGGAAGCTGGTTCCACAAATGGGGTGCCAGGACAGAGAAGAGCTTGGACTGGGCTGAGCGATAGCTGCGGCCAACAGCGAGTTGCAGTAGTCCAGACGGGAGATGACAGTGCCTGGAATAGGACTTGTGACGCTTCCCATGTGAGGTAGGGTTGTACTCTATGGATGTTGTAGAGCATGAACCTGCAGGAGTGAGTCATTGCTTTGATCATGCTCTCCATAGCCGATGTGAGTAAGACCTTTAAACAGGTTAACATTCACAAGGCTGCAGGGCCAGACAGATTACCAGGATGCCAGTGGTGGCTGCTGAGGGAGAACGGCTCATAATAATGGCTTGAACGGAGCGAATGGAATGGCATCAAATGCCATGATTACCATTCCACTCATTCCGCTCCGAGCCCGTTCTCCTCAATTGAGGTGCCACCAACCTCCTGTGCAGGACCCATACTCAGAGAGCATGCACTGACCAGCTGGCAAATGTCTTCATTGATATTTTCAACCTATCCCTGACCCCGTCTGTAATACCTACATGTTTAAAGCAGACCCTCATAGTCCCTGTGCCCAATAACACAAAAGAAACCTGTCTAAATGACTAGAGCTTTAAATTCCTTAGTGTTTGGCGATTAGGCCTGGCTCGCAGTCAGCGTTCTAATTCATCCCAAAGGCGTTCGATGGGGTTGAGGTCAAGGCTCTGTGCAGGCCAGTCAAGTTCTTCCACACCAATCTCGCCAAACCATTTCTGTATGGACCTCGCTTTGTGCACGGGGGCATTGTGGGCGGTAGGTAGCCTAGTGGTTAGAGCGTTGGGTCAGTAACCGAAAGGTTGCCCGATCGAATCCCCAAGCTCACAAGGTAAAAATCTGTTGTTCTGCCCCTGAACAAAGCAGTTAACCCACTGCTCCTAGGCCGTCATTGAAAATAAGAATTTGTTCTTAACTGACTTGCCTAGGTAAATAAAGGTACAAAATGTATTAAAAATTGTCATGCTGAAACAGGAATGGGCCTTCCACAAACTGTTGCCACAAAGTCGGAAGCACAGAATAATCTATTGTATGCTGTAGCATTAAGATTTCCCTTCACTGGAACTAAGGGGTCTAGCCCAAACCATGAAAAACAGCCCCAGACCATTATTCCTCCTCCACCAAACTTTACAGTTGGCGCTATGCATTCGGGCAGGTAACGTTCTCCTGGCATCCACCAAACGCAGTCTATTCTCCTAGCATCCACCAAACGCAGTCTCGTCCTTCGGACAGCCAGGTGGTGAAGTGTGATTCATCACTCCAGAGAACATGTTTCAACTGCTCCAGACTGCAATGGCGGCGAGTTTTACACCACTCCAGCCGACACTTGGCATTGCGCATGGTGATCTTAGGCTTGTGTGCGGCTATTTCATGAAGCTCCCGACAAACAGTTATTGTGCTGACATTGCTTCCAGAAGCAGTTTGGAACTCGGTAGTGAGTGTTGCAACCAAGGACAGATGATTTTTACGCGCTATGCGCTTCAGCACTCAGCGGTCCTGTTCTGTGATCTTGTGTGGCCTACTACTTCGCGGCTAAGCTGTTGTTGCTTCTAGACATAACAGCACTTACCGATGACCAGGGCAGCCCTAGCAGAAATTCGATTAACTGACTTTTTGGAAAGGTGGCCTCCTATGAAAGTGCCACGTTGAAAGTCACTGAGCTCTTCACTAAAGCCATTCTACTGCCAATGTTTGTCTATGGAGAATGCATGGCGGTGTACTCAATTTTATACCCGTCACCAACTAGTGTGGCTGAAATAGCCGAATCCACTAATTTGAAGGGATGTCAAAATATTTTTGTAAATGTAGTGTATGAGCACTTAAGCAGGCCAAAATTGATTCTATATAGGCCTAACCTACTTGAACTCATAAAGAGGTGTAATAGCATTTTGTAATAACAAAACCCCTACACAGGTGGACCCATCGAGTGGACGATGGAGCTATCAATGTTGGTGGTTCAGAGGGTATGTTAGTGACGTCATTTTAGAACCTCCCAGACGCGGAAAATCCTCTATCTGCTCTCCCCAGTTCGAGCTCTTGAGGCTCAACTGCTGGAAAACTCACGCGCGCTACATTTGTAGCCTACAATGTCCCATTGTAGCGTATTGTAACAATGTAACTGATAAATGTATGGAGCGATATGTGCATTGCAACATTAGTTAACAAAGGATTACGTTTGCTCAGTGTTTTCACAGATCTTTCGTTTCACTTCGGAACATGTTGTTGTTAGCCTTTTATGTCAGGTAACGTGGTTCTATGCGCTCTTTTTCACCTTTTCCCTCCGATTAAAATGTGTAGGTCTGTTCTTCACCGTGCATGCTTTTTCCTGGAAGATGATCCTTATTTATTATATTTCCATTGACTGCGAAGAAGCTATGATAAAACACATAGCTTTGGGAGGTATCCATGGTAGGCTATAGGCAACTCATTCCCAAAAATCATTGGATGCAAGAATAAAATAATGGGTGGTGAGATAGCTGATATGCTTGACTAGCCTACTACAGAAAAGTGTATAAATCATTATGGACACCAAAAAAGCAAAGAGCCTTCTATACACTCGCTGCGTGTGCATAATTGAAAACGTATTTAACGTTTTTCATGTTTAAAGTATTAAATTATGTTATTCCTAGAGGCTTGTATAATTCAAAGACTCCCTCTATAAAATGTTAAATCTATTTCTAAACTAAATTTAATATCATATTTGTTATGTTGCCCTCGCTGTCGCACCTCTGCTAAAGAGGCATATCCCAAGTGCTTTATTCCTATAGTGCAAAGCTGAAAGTCCAACTCACAGCCCAAGCTAGCCTACTCCCGTTCTGCTGTAAATAATTATATTTACATCTAGGGAGTGATTCATAAAAATGTCGCCGTTATGAAATATATGGGGACATTTAAAACGTTCTATTTAAATATCATGAATTGTGGCCACGAAAAATGTGTTCCCATTTAAGGGTAATACTGAGTATTTGGTGTCTGGTGTAGAAGCTCATTCGTCATACGGACAATAGAGGGGTTTCGCCTGACGCTGGGAATTTATGGTTGCCCTTCTTTGCCCTAATAACTCACATATTGTGTCACAGGCTGACAGCCCTTGCAGAAAACAGCTAGGCTGCTGTTATCAATCACATATCTTTGCATATTGTGAAACTTTCTCACCCTGTTTTACCTGACAGACTCAACATTTGGAGGAATAGAAAGAAGGGGCCGTTTGCTCATTCTTGTTTTCCTTTAAAGTCCACAGCCTTTCAGGGTCATGAAAAAATATAATATTTGTCAGACACTTTTTTGCTTACTTAGTTTCCACTTTGTAGGTCTATTACTACCAAAATAAATGTCACAATGTAATTGAATTGATTTATGTTTTTATTGTTTAACTTGTCAGGCTACAGTTAATTAATGACAGTTTTGTGCACATAGGGTAATGAGGAAGGCATTCACAAATTACACTCAGTAAAATATTATGGTCTAAAATGTTAAGAATAAATCAAATCAAATATAATGCCATTGTAGGCTATGCATCATATTAAATGTAAAATACATTGGGATACAATGTAAATTCATTTTAGATATAGCCTTTATATTCTAAGCCTCAAAATATAAAACATTGATATGATATTGATATGGTTTATATAACAAAACTGCTATCATATAATGCTAGCCATTAGGCCTATATGAAAAGGCTACAATAAATTGAGCTTCGTGTGAATAGGCCTATAGGCCAATGTCAAAAGTGACACTTTAGTAAAAATGTATTATTGTAATATTCTGTCTATAATTCTAATATGTTGTTAAACTATCAATTATGTAGCGTACATATTTTACACTAGTTCTATTTTGTATTTTCGCTTCCCAAAAAACGTCCAATTAGGCTATCATATAACGTCAAATATTATATCCTATAGTTTTCCTATCCCTGTCAACCAGTGTCCCTCAATTCTTTGAAGGCCTAAAATAAATGTATTTACTTTTCCAGCTGTTTTTCTGCCCCCTGTGACCGTCCACTCCAGGTTTTCTTGCTCTCCAATGACCTGTCAAGCGGATTACCGCAGAGAGAGATTAATGGTAGAGGCGGGTTGCAATAATAATCGTTTTGTTTGAAGTGACAACTTTGATAGGCGTTGATTTACTTACAAACTGATAGGCTTTTAATTGAGCGCCTCCATTCCGATTGAGATGAAAGGAGGCCCCGCATTGAAAAGCTACCCGATTGCCCCCGAGCCTCAATACTGATTAGCCATCTCAGCGGTGAAGAGTTCAAGGTATTTTAAACTTCTTTTCTCAGCACTCTGACACACAATTTCTCTTTCCTTTTCTTTTTCAGTCACCCCTCTTTTCTCCCTCTTAAATAAAATAAATCATTTTAATTGTATGTAGGCCTAAATAAAATCGAGTTGACATATGAAATGTCTGGACCAGTTTTCTGTTCCCTTTTCTTTGTCATTTTATTGGGGACATAACCATGTGCCAGAGGCAATGGCAGGTTTTTACGATACGTGCAGAGATACGTTTGCATCTGCGGGAAAGTGGTTGTTTGTATTGCTGAAAACCCAGGCCATTATGTTTGACTCAGTAAATGTAAAACTTAGGCTACATGTTAACATGTGTTGGATAAGATTGGCACCTGTCCAGAGTGACTTTTCTATGGGGAACTTTGCCCCACACTAACTGTGTTGTTCTAAATGTTGTTGTTCTAAGTATTCTATATAGCTTGCTAAGCAACACTACTAGAGTGACATTTAAAAACACTTTCTCGTCAGAAGGAATGGGGCACAAATGTGCCTTTTACTTTATTTTAACAATGAAGCAAATTATATTAAAATGAATTTAAATGTAGGCTAATATTAGCCATAAAGTTGCATTTATATAAACTTATTGAAGTCCATTATGGCCTACCAATTATTGTCCTTAGGCAGGAACATGAACATTACTGAAATATAATAGTAGACATTGAACTATTTCTGACAAATTATCAAACATCCGAGCACTAAAAGTTCATGGCATCTTTTAAGCCGTTTGGGACACTTTCCTTGTATGAAGTATTTGACAGGAAGGGGAAAAGTTTACTTAGTCCAGTGAATCTGCGAAAGATTGGGTTCTCCGGTCGCTTTGCCTGCGTTAAGTCCTTATAAAATCTGCTTAGCCTCGTCCTTTAATTTTCTGCTCAAAATCCTTATTAATTTGCAAATACCGTCCTAAATCCCATGGACACTATAGGCTATGGAGAAGTGGCATAGTCTAGCGCGTCGCTGTCTACCTATTGTCGATGCTTATACAAATTGAATTTAACACGAGGATGATTTATTTCGTCCAAATGAAGTGTCTCTTTTCTCAGATGCCTCTCTGTCTTTCCATTTGTCCTTTTCCCCATGCAGCCACGCTCGCATGTAATCATCTACAATAGCTGACATAAATCAAGGCAGGATTGACAGCCACTGACAAATACCTGATTGATTGCGGTGGAGCAGAATTGACAGTTGACGGAGGCGTGAAGATAGAAATAGAAGGGGTGTATATTATACTGAAAACATGTGACATTCACATACCTCCATCACTGCATTGGTCTGTTCCTGTCAACGCTTGTCTGATTGGGGAATTCAAGCTGAAGTGGTTGATCTTCTGGTTGTGGAATATAATTTATATAGGAACATGTCTGTAAACTAAAATACAGGGTTATATTTATTGATTAAAGATCTTGGTAATATAGCTCAAAGGTGCCGAATACATTGCTTATTAGTGCATTAGGGTCTAGAGAACAAACTAATAATTAGGCTATTTAATGCAGGCTATAGTTTCATTAATACATTTCCCATTTCCTAAATATCATGTAGCCTATATGCCTTCCAGTAATAACCATTACCACATCGCCTACCTCTACAGCCAAATACGTTCACTGTTTTGAAAATGCCAGAAAGACTACTATTTCCAGACTTGGGTCTATATACTTTTTTAGACATTGAAAAAACAAAACAGGCCCTGCCTCAAGGATGGTGAGAGTCCGTGAGAGCGCACACAACAACCCAACTATTTCTCCTCACTATCTCCTCCCCCGAGCTGTCAATATAGAGGCGCTTACAAAGAGGCAACGTCACATCCCCTTGACCCTCCAATCACCTCGGGGTCCCATTTGATTGGAAGGCGGCAAAGGCTTTAATCTCGGACTAATTCAGATGCTTTTGAAGTGAACATTTCTACCAGTTCGTACTTCGGGAGTATAGAGCGCGGTCAAGTCAGGAGACACAGAACGCGCTATGCCCATGGTGAAAGACGCAGCCACGGATCCGCGATAACCTCGCACTCACTCTCGTCTACCTTCTTCCTGCTTACCAACCGCACCTTCTTCGTTTCCTCTCATTATACGGATTATTACACGCAATATCAATCTCTTGATTTTCGAAAGAGGTTGTATTTGCTTTTCTTGATGAATCTGATAAATGAATTACCGACTAATTTCGTGAGAATTGGGACATGATCACATCGCCCTCGGTATCTGCTCTGAGAAATAGTCGTATTCATCTAGTCTGGGAGAGCATCGACTCTCGGAATATCATCAACAAGCCTTTTCTTCACTCCGTTCCCCCGTCGGACCATCTACGGCAAGCTAACCGAGTCCCCATCAAGGTTTTGAAAATGCTCACGGCACGATCAGGACACATTTTGCATCCAGAGTATCTTCAACCGTTACCATCTACCCCGATTAGCCCTATTGAGGTAAGATTTCAAAGACTAGTAGAATAAATGCTTCAAAGTTTCATGTTTGTTTTGTAAGCATTACACATAGAAACGGTTATCCCGGAATGTAAGACATGGAATAGCATAAATGAAAACTCTTATTATATTGAAGTGGAAATGTGGGCTATTCTATTATAAAGATGATTGGTAAGGGAAATTGTTATGAATTTAGAAACTGGGAATCTTAAATCTACTCGTAGAGTTCGGCTATTCTCGAGTAAAAGCTGCGCACTGCGCACAATTATTTGGATAAGGACTCGGACATTCCGTTTCTGGTTGCATTTCGACCAAAAGTCCTATATTGTTTATTGTTTGTATTTTTTCAGTACTCTATTTGTAAAATTATAGGTTTTGTTTTCTCTACAGCTAGATGCTAAGAAGAGTCCGTTGGCACTGCTGGCGCAGACATGCTCTCAAATCGGTAAACCGGACCCCCCTCCTTCCTCCAAGCTATCCTCTATAACATCAAATGGATCTAGTGACAAGGAGTCCAAATCCGGTCCATTAAAAATGAGTGACATCGGTGTGGATGACAAATCCAGCTTCAAACCCTATTCCAAACCGTCAGATAAGAAGGACTCGTCCTCGGGCGTCTCGAGTGGAGAGAAGACTGGTTTCCGAGTGCCGAGCGCCACCTGTCAGCCATTCACGCCACGGACAGGCAGCCCCAACTCTAGCACTTCTGCCTCGCCCATGCCGTCAGAGGGGAAGTGTGGAGACAGGGAGGACAAGAAAGATTCAGATTGTAATAAAAATGGCACAACGGACGGATCTGGAACCACTAACAGCCACAGCAGGATAAGCGTGAGTTGCGGTGGAATTAACGTGGAGGTGAACCAGCACCAGGAGACAACGCCTGGGTCCAAAGTCATGTCTTCGGAATCCTCCTCTCTAACCTCCGTTTCATCTGCTTCTGGACTCGGGTCAGGACTTGTAGCCCCAGTCTCTCCTTACAAACCGGGTCAGACAGTTTTTCCCCTGCCGCCTGCTGGCATGCACTACCCCGGGAGTTTAGGGGCCTACGCTGGTTATCCGCAACACTTCCTCCCCTCACGGCGGGAGCCTGGTTAACGCACAGCTGGCCAGCATGGGCTGCAGTAAGGCCGGATCCAGCCCCCTGGCCGGGGCCTCTCCACCCTCCATCATGTCAGCCAGCCTGTGTAGAGACCCTTACTGCTTAAGTTACCATTGTGCCAGCCACTTAGCGGGCGCTGCCAGTGCCTCTCAGCAGTGCCACGACAACGCAGCTGCCGCGGCCGCTAACGCGATGAAATCTGGGTACCACCATGTACCCGACACACCTTTGCACGGCATGCACTCCTCTCCGCAATCTTTCAGTGGACATCCTTTGTACCCCTATGGTTTCATGCTCCCCAACGACCCCTTCCTCACGTCTGTAACTGGGTGTCGGCGAACGGACCCTGCGACAAGCGTTTCTCCTCATCCGAGGAGCTGCTGAACCACCTGCGGACGCACACAGCCTTCACCGGGGCGGAGAAGTTGATATCGGGTTACCTAATTCCTCATCGTTAGCTAGTGCTGCGGCTGCTGCGATGGCATGCCACATGCACATGCCACAGTCAGGAGGCCCTGGAAGCCCTGGGACACTGACGCTGAGGAGTCCGCATCACGCGTTGGGACTAAGCAGCCGTTACCATCCGTACTCCAAGAGTCCCCTGCCTACCGGAGCCCCTGTCCCTGTCCCCGCAGCCACCGGGCCATACTACTCCCCCTATGCCCTGTACGGCCAGAGACTCACCACAGCATCAGCGCTGGGATACCAGTGAAACACACTTGACTTTTGAAAAGTTTATAGTTATAAAAATGCAAATATAAAACTTTTATATCAACGCTCAACCTAAGGGCGGGATCCGTGAACTCGGTATTTATTTATGTCGGCTGAAGGCGGATGATAATAGCTACAAATGGAAGACATTTGAGAGACTCGAAGTGCATTATGTTTAAACTGAACTCTATAGGTAAAGTGAAAACACACATGGTAGAATACTAATAGGCTAAAATAAGGGTTTTCATTTCGATGTTCATTTGAAATTGCTATGATTGTATTGTTCTTATTTAATGTCTCATTGAGAAGATAATTATTTACATGCATGTTTGTTTCTTAAACTCCCAAATTGTCCACATCATTTTAAATTGTTGTTATTTTTCAGGTGTAAACCATGGAAAGAGAATTGGTATTTTTTTTGTATGTATTCTGGAAAAATAAGAAACAATTCTGTTCCATATTTCCGTGTGCCTCCTTTTATGATTATAACAACTATCTACATTTTTAACATGCTATTTCATTAAACATTTTCTGGTTTCATAAACATTTTTAATGGACATCATGAAATGTGCTGATTGGGAGGTTAATCTTATTAACTGGTTACCTATACAGTATAACTATAACGTTATTTACGAGTAGGCTACATTTTTAGAGTACTTTATTTCTATAGGGTAGGCTAAATGCTATTTTTAGCATGATTCATTGTTTCTAAACTATATAGGCCTAATTTTAAATGCTTGAACGTTGAAACACTATAGGCTTTAAAACTAAACACACAACTTCGAATGCATTTTAGATAGAACATTATTATAGCTGAACATCATGGTTGTGTGTGCGATCCAAAACGGGATACATCCATCAAAGCATGTTCATAATTGTTGATTGCAGATGAGCTTTGACATTTATTTCTGTAGTGATTTAAGCAGGAGATTCCCAAATAAGTCTCGTTGGCTATATATAGTTTTATCCCGAACTTCAATATTTGATGCACAAATTGTCTCGACAGTGCCTGCGTAATGTTTCCCTCAGCAACAAACCGATATCGCCTCCTTTAGAAATGCGGTTAGGCTATTTGCTTATCTATCTCTGAATGTATAATATATTGTCTCAATATTCGCTAGTCATTTAAGATCCATTCATTATGACTATACCATAGCCTACTAAAAACAGAGGGCAAAACTCTAAAATGCTTTTCAATGCATAGGCCTAAGGGAATAACGTTGTCTAGGACTACTTATTGAACGTTGCGCATAACTGGTTTTTAGAATCTCTTTCTATAACCTAACAATTTCCACGTTGGCCCCACTTGAATAAAGTTGGTGGAAATTGACTGATTTTAGAGACATAACATTGAGTGATTCTCAAAGATTTAAAGGAGTATTTGTCTTGTCTAGGTGTCAGATGATTGTGTTCCAGAGTTCAAAAAGTTCAGGACCATTTCAAAATGCCATGATCAATAGTTTAAACTAACGAATGTTATCACACCAACTTCTAAATATCCACCCGACTGTACTCAGGGCTATAATATAATTAAAAAGCGAACTAATTCATAAATATAAAACATGCATTGTAGGCGGTTAATATCTTGAATTTAAACAGGTTTGCAGTTCCGTGGTATTTTTTTATATTGAACTTAATCAACAGTTGGCTTATAGGCATTACTGCATCTTTGCTCTGTATGGGAAATGTTATTCAAGTGTAGCCTGGCTTCCTTTTGCTAAGTTTAACGTCACACAATATTAAATTACATGGTTATAGACAGTCTATTAGTACAGTAATTAATCATGCCTTGATTATTGCATTTATCAGAGAAAAAGCAACCACATTTTTAAAGACATAAGTCGCCATATAGGTATTGCTTTTCACTGAATATTTCCACACCGGGCCTACGAAATGGGCCTATGCCCGAGGTAGGAATAACATGTTGCAATCAAGATATAGGTTATATTACTCAAATACCAATAGCTAATGGGTTAACACTACAAGTCCACATGATTCATTCATGTTTTAAATTGCATAATTGGGAAACTTGGAAATGGTGGAATTAAAGCAGAAGTTTAATTATTTTCATAAAAATATGTTAAGGTCTTGTGCCACCCCTTATCAAACACACATATGTTGTGTCTGAATATATAGTTGACAGGCCTATAAATCTTTATTTCTGTTCTTAGCTGTCGGTGTAGCTAGCTGAGAATAGCTTCAAGCTAAGGCCAAGATATTCTCCTCTACCGGCACAAACTGGTGTGAGGCACAATGTACCATTTCCTTAATTCTGTGTGAAAGGCGAGAAGTCACACACAGTGGGCGTGTCTGAAGTGACAGGCTACAACAGAGAACAACAGCCCTAGAGCATTGATCACTGCCACACATCTATATCTATTGGCTCATCTGTCCATCAAACGCTTGTGTTTCCACTTTGCATCTATAACTCATGCAAATACATAGCTATACTCTGGAAATGTTCTTGAATATGAATGAATGAAGTATTTCTAAATGATTTTGGCCTCTGAATGATCGCTACACACATCCACCCTGTCGTTGGTTATTTAGCTGAATACCATATTACAGAGATCTCTCCTCGTTTCACCAACAGCTATTGTCAAACTCAACTTCTTTTTGTGTGTGTTTGTGTACATGTGTGAGTTTGTTTGTGCATGAGTATGTGTGTGTTTGTGTACATGCATGCATGAATGTGTGTGTGTGTGTGGAGGCCCACACACAATGGCCTAAACTGATGTAATGATGGTGAAAGGGAGCGATTTCCATTTTTACCCACATCATGGTGGCTGTGTATGGAGGTCCCCGGTGGAAGGCAATTTATCATGTCCCCCTCCCCTGGCCTGTCACTGGGTGAACAGGCAGGCACATGTGTGCATGAATTACCACCACTACCCCCTTCCGCTGGCTCACAGTGTGTAAAGCCAACAAGCAGAGGAGAAAAATGACTTTGCTACAGCATTAGTGCTTCATACCAGTAGTACATTCACTTAGTATTTTACTAAGTCTCAAAATTGTCTGAAAGGACTATGAGATTATAGGGAGGAGAGAACAGTCAGTTTATAGCACAGTGAGGAGGAATATTATTGTGCTGTATTCTTTTCTTTTAACTTAAAAAACATGACAAAGGGAAATATAGTTTCTAATAATCCATGATTCTGTGCTGACAAAATCACTTACACCATTATTTAAATTTGCATTACAGTTTTGAGACAGAACAATGTGAATTGATTATTGTAAGTGAGTGGGAGGTTGTTGGTGACAGACACAGCAAAAAAACACACAAGTCACAGAGGTAGAGGTTAAGTGAGGTTCATTCCCTAATCAGGCCCAGTAAACATTTAACAGGTTGGGGTCAAGGGCAAGGCTTTTACAAGGGTTTACAGCCTTAATCTAAGCAGGACCACTGTTCCCATCTACATCTGGTACCACAGCATGGTGAGGAGGGGAGTGGGAGAGCCTTTGTTGTTGATCTTTGAAGTCTGCATATCTATCACCCGTACCAAAAACACTATCTTAACTGGCAGGTTATAAACATAAACTGGCTTATTGGGGTCCTATTGATAGTGTTTGGCCATGCTTCTTCAACACTGAGTAATGTTTCAGAGCAGAGGTATGTGGTGGAGGACATATGAGTAAATAACTTTGATAGTATGTCATGACAACAATTACGTGAGGTATGTGTTGAATGGCTCGATTATAGCTGTGGGTTCCATTCTTCCCCTAGTTTATGTAACATACCAAGTATTAAACCTGGGTGGTTTAATGATACACCACAACAGATACTATTAACCCACCAAGCTAAAGCCTCTAAGAGTTAACACAAATCATCGGGTCTCGGGCCAGACACTGATCCTCATCCCACAAGCACAGTTCAGCGAACAACATCTGCATCGCCTACTCTTATGACTTCTCAGATCCGTGGTCTTAAAAAAGAGGAGCCATTTTTAGTGTTCGGACAGCAGTGATACCATACCATCTTTGACCCGCCCACAATGTAACAGTGCAGGAAACCTGGCAGGCAGAGCAAGGCCTTGGGAACCCTGAACGTGAGTAACACACCTCACCCTGTAGTCAACCCTCCCTCCTAAATTACCTTCACTGCTAAAGCTGTCATTAGTGGGTGTAAGGCACAATCTAAAGACACGCTGTCGTCTGCCAATGCCAGCCTATAGTTTGGGTAACAGCTGTGTCCATACTGGAGAAGCAGCTATAATGTTCTATCCCCTTTCTAGACATAAGTCATATATGTTTCCTAAACACTTCCACGTGAATGTGCATGCTACCATGATTACAGATAGTCCCAAATGAATCGTGAATAAGAAAGTTAGAGACGCATATATATCATACCCCAAGACATGCTAACCTCTCACCATTGCAATAACAGGGGAGGGTTAGCATTTCTGGGTGGGTATGATATTTATGCCTCTAACTTTCACTCATCATTACTCACGATTCATTCAGGACTATCCATAATTATGGTAGCATCCCACATGAATGTAGAAGGGTTTAGAAACAAGTTTCATTCTTATTTACAATAAAAGTGACTCCAAATGAGACAATACATTATTTACCATTAATTTCTATTGGGCACAAAATCATCTGAACCCAACCAAAACAAACAACAAATGCATGTAACAAGTTTGTAGAGTCGCAAGCTTGATGTCATCATTGTGTGCTAGAATATGGGACCAAATGCTTAGCTTTTGACTGCTTTAGTACACATAAGTGAATTTGTCCCAATACTTTTGGTCCCCTAACATGGGGAGACTAAGCAAAAAAAAGTGCTGTAATTTCTAAACGTTCACCTGATGTGGAGGAAAATACCCTCAAATTAAAGCTGACAGTCAGCACTTTAACTTAATTGAAAAACAATGACATCCGGTATGCCATCTAGCGTCTACCTCCTACCATCTAAATACACCATAAGGCCCTGTACTATGAAGGTGTGGCGCTAAAACAAACCATCGTCTCACAAACCACATTTCCACCCACAGCTTTTCTGCAAGTAAAGTCATACCTCATACAAAAAATCATTACAGCTGTGATGGAAACCATAGCCATGGGAAGTTGGGGTGATAAGGGCGCTGCAGCACCACTTGAAAAAACTATAAAAATGGAAGAAAATGTAAAAATATATTTTTCACAAAAACTGGGCCTTTAATAGTCCTATATTAGTGGACGATACAGATCTGTTGCTTATTTGACTCTGGAAACCATGCAGTTAATTAGGCTACAGATGAAATCAATTATGATGAATTTCTCAGGGTGCTGAATGTGCACGATATGAGCTTGATGCTTCTTTCCAATAAATGTTGAGGGTCTTATTCTGGTTTTTATCCAAAATAATCTCAGCATGTAGACTAACCTACCCACAGAGCCTACTTGCACTATATCTGTGAGCTGTTGGCTAGAGCTCACGTACCAAGACCAGAGTAGTAACATTTGCTATTTAAGGTTTGTGACAAAACTATCAGTAGGGTTAAAAATAGATTATTATTCGGGTAGGCTACATGAAAAATTCTGTGTACACCATGTCATCACACACTGATTTTAATCTGCTTGGTGGAAACACACCACTGGTGGGAAAATGTGCATATTTTCTTAAGGTGGATTTTGAATATTTGCATAAAACCTGTTGTCAGTTGGATGGACACCTAGCTACTGACAGTGATTTATGATGGTGAGCCATTGCGATGGATATCCACAACTTTGTGATTGTAGTAATAAAGCCATAAAAGGAACAGCATGAAACAAAGCAGGGCTCAGGAGGGCGCTTAATCAGCTCGCAAACACATCCACTGCATCAAGTAAAATGACATTATCACCAAGCGGATACTAAATCTAACATCAATTAACATCGTCAACGGTCACACGTCATATCCATCAGTGCTAAAGCATGCCATTCTGACAGGCTGATCCTTGAAGGCAGATCTCCCAACTGAGAACCATAATGGAAACCATTTCACCCCCAAAACCAATAGGGCCCAGCCGTGACGTCATCTCTCAGAGCAGTCATCCTCAGGGTCTCTATGCTGCCACCTACTGAAATGTCATCTCTCAGTGCAGTGTGTCTCTCAGGAAAAGTGGGGTTTTTGAAAGGAACCATATAAGGAGAAGTGGGGATTTCAAAGGAATCTTTTAACACTAGCAGCACTGGAATTCCATAACTACTAGAACCGCCATGACTTGATATTTCAATTATTATTACTATTTCCAATATTCAATAATAAATAATACATTGTAAAGTTATGGTAGCTAACGTAAGCTAGCATTTACATTACGAAAACGTAACATTACATACATGGGTACTGGTAGGTAACATTATATACATGGGTACTGGTGGTAGGTAACGTGACATACATGGGTACTGGTAGGTAACATTATATACATGGTACATATACATGGTAGGTAACATTATATACATGGGTACTGGTAGGTAACATTATATACATGGGTACTGGTAGGTAACATTATATACATGGGTACTGGTAGGTAACATTATATACATGGAAACTGGTAGGTAACGTGACATACATGGGTACTGGTAGGTAACATTACATACATGAGTACTGGTAAGTAACGTTACATACATGAGTACTGGTAGGTAACGTTACATACATAATATCCCCTTTTTTTTCTTGAACTGAAATTCCTTACTGTCATCTCACCGTCTGACTAACATCCGATAACACAAACGAATTCCTAGGTGTATGTTTGAAAACCCTCACTTCTCCTTATGGTTCCTGACTGAGCCGAGGATCCATGCATGAATCCTCCTCACATGCACACAGCTTTAAGTGTGATTTTCTCTCCTTGTTGTTACAAATGTAAAGTGCTCTCTCATCCAGGTGACATGTGACAGAATAGGATGGCATTTACATTTTACATTTAAACACTCTTATCCAGAGCAACACAGAACAGTGAGTTAATTACCTTGCTCAAGGGTACATCCACATGTTTTACCTAGTTGGTTCGGGATTCGAACTAGCGACCTTTCAGTTACTGGCTCTTAACTGATCATTTATGCCACTAGAAACTCCCAACTCACTCGACGAGACACCTTCTCCTGCTTAAGAAATCCTAATTGAGAATATTCACATCTGCTTTGGGATCTGCGCTATAGTCACTATGCAGCTTTTTCACTTGACCGATCATTTGCCCATTTCCCTGTGTCTGATAAAAAATATTTTATGGAAATGCACCCATCTTCCCGGATCCATAATGGGCCATGGTGGAGTTGAGTTTTGCACTGATGAGGTTGTTTTCTGTCATTGATGAATGTAAATAGCTGAGAAAATGTCAGAGTAGGAGCTTCAAAGGGCTCATTGCCTTAATTTGACATAATCAATGTCTCAGTATCTTGAGGGCATTCCAAAACACGATCACAAGGTTACTCTAATTGTTTGAAGCTGTGTGAATATGATAATAGGCAGAACCACTGCATATGTCCTGGTGCATAGTCACCCACTGTACTATCAAAGAGAACACTATCCCAGTTAATTTGAGAACAAACCATCCTTTCACCCCTCCCATTTTGACGGGTTGAGGTTTCAGTCCACCACATAATTGGTGTCTTTTTTCTTAGTTCTTCTCCATGAATGAGCACCAAGGACGTGTCATTGGGCCTTGCTTCCATGATGTCATCTAGATGGGACTGGAGCATAGCATCAATCCACATTCCTTCCCTTCTAATGCCAAGTTGATATGAGATCCAGATCCTTTATATCAGGGGTCCCCAATTACATTCAGCCGTGGCCCAATTTTTCCGGGGCCGGAACACTGCATTTTGACCGCAAGAATCCTGAACAGATAGTATTTGACAAAAACGGACTAATTTCAAACCGTGATTACATTGGAATAGGGCCAGATAGGCCTATGCCTCTCTTTTATGCGTGGGAATACTTGAACAGATTTCCTAAATTATAATCAATCACCTTGAGTTGATTTGCTGCAGATTTTACAGTCTTATGTCCAACAACGAAATTATTGAAAACCCGGAGGCCAATTAAATCACCCCAGGATTTATTGGTGAACCTGCTTTATATCTATAAGAAGATATTTAATATTTTCCATTCCTGATCAGACAAATCATGACTCTTATTACAAATACATAATAACACGTATTCTTCAGATATATTCCTTAATAGAGTGTTTCTTTTTAAAAGTCCAAATTTATTTGAAGATAATCATCAGTAGTGTCCACGGCCATAAAAAGAATTTGGACCAAGGTGCAGCGTTGTGAGCGATACATTTTCTCTTAATTCTAAATGACACAGACAAAACAATACAAAACAAGCCGTGACGCTTAAGGCTATGTGCCATCAAACAAAGTTAACATCCACAAACACAGATGGGAAAAAGGGTACTAAGTATGGTTCCCAATCAAGAACAATAATAGACAGCTGTCCCTGATTGAGAACCATCCGGCCAAAACATAGAAATAGAAAATCATAGAAACACAAAACGCCAGAATGCCCACCCCAACTCACGCCTTGACAAAACCAAAATAGAGACATAAAAGGATCTCTAAAGGTCAGGAGGCGTGACAAGTAGTTCAGTAGGCTACTGTTTATCATGCCGTTTTGTTACAGAATGTTTTCACATTTTTATGTAGTTTAGTCAGATTATTGATAAACAAAATGGCTGACAACATACTACATGGGAGTTGCCATTGTCTGGACTGCTGCTAAAACATTCTACTTCCTGATTCTCTCCAGACATCAGTAGCAGGAGCCAAGTATGAAAAAGGGGAGAAACAGAGCAGCAATATATAACACCCATGTGATTTATAAGAGCCATATTTATCAAGTTGATATAAACTATTCAACTATAACCAGCCGACACCTTACTCTAGCGATTCATTCACGTCAGACTTTGAAATGATACCCCCCTCCTCCCAACACACACACACACACACACACACACACACACACACACACATACCACCACCACCACCAACGCTACACAAACCTCCCTTCTCCCTATACTCCAATAGATTCCTATAGAGACTTCTCAGAGAATATAAGAGCAGGAGAAGATGAGGAGCCTTTCTCAACTCATCCAATGCAGTAGGCCTAAGTGATGATGCTACAATGTACTGTATCACACATTGATCGGACTCTGAGCACCATTATAGAGGGCAGGGGCATTAAATAGACAATGGGACTGGAGACAAATAGGACCAGAAACAGACACAGCTACACACACAGCCCCAAAGAAATACAAGCTACGCATCACTTTTACGACTTTAATGTATTTTAGTGTTAACTGTGAAATTGAAGCTCAAATTACCTACCACTCCTGTTGTTGGTGGTGGTAGGTGTTTATGTGTCTTCTGCCCTGAGGGGAAAGTGTAGAGGCGATATATTGCCGGCATTATAGGAAGTAATATCGTGCTGAGCTGAGTGTTTCTGCATACAATAAACCAATGACCTATTTGGAGGGGCATGTTAAATGTATGAGGAAGAGTTTAGGGAGGGAATTATATGTTGTCTTCAGGTAATGTGATAAAGAGTTTCTGTCATGTATAAACAGGAACTAAATGTAAATGCAATACTTTCCAGACAGAATTGAAAAATGTATTACCGCTACACATTCTTGAGGAGATTGCATTTAGCTCCAGTAGGTAGATGAAGAGAGATAACTGGTGAATGTATAAATTATTTCATCGAGCCTCACTATCAACAAGCAGGGTGGTGTTTTGGAGATGTTCACATTGTCATCGTTCACTATAGCTCAGATAAAGATCAATCTTGGAAGCAGCAAACATTGTCTTTCTTTTCATTTTTGTGTCATACATTTTTTATCCAGCTCCTGTGGCACATTTTGGACCTCCTTTTATAGATGCCACAATGTGAGTTTACTGTCACAGCTCTGTGGGCAACACCTGTCCCCTCCTGAAGCCTCCCCAGATCTGACAAGTGAGATGGAGATGTCTGTTGGCTCATCTAGTAATTATCTCACACTCTCTCTCTCTCTCTCTCTCTCTCTCTCTCTGTCTCTCTGTGTATGTGTGGAAACTATCGGCTCTGTGGAGGTTCAGCTAGCCTCACCTATGCCAATGTACCATGACCTCCCACAGCAGAAGAAGAGCAGTGCTGCTAGCCCTGCACAGCTGCACACCACATGCTCTCCACTATCTGCCTGTAAGCTGTTATTGTCCGTGGCAGTGGACACAGTAAACACTTGATGCAGTCAAACTGGACCCGAGTAAGACATTTACAATGACAAGTCCTTGAGTGGTTTGGCACAGTGGGAGATGTCATCACTGTCATCATCTTGGGTGGATTGTCTTGGCAGTATTTTACAGTAACTTGTGGTAATGACATACAGTTGCAGGTACACTCTAACTACTCTGGTAACTAGAACCTTTTTTTGCTGTTAGAATAGGTACATAATAGTATGATTTAATTTGTTTTAATTTATTTTCAAATGAGTTATCAGTTTTGTAACTACACCAATAAATTGCATATCCATTTAGGCCTAAATACATGGTATAGGTGGAATATCATGTCAGTAGCAAGATTTCTATCCAACTGGCAAAAGATTTTAATGCAAATTGTCTGCACAAAATCAATAAGTGCATTTTCCCACCAGAGATGTGTTTCCATCTATTTTACTTGTTGTGGATAAAGGCTGTGCATTAAACACATTTCCATCGCATTTCCAACTCTACTGATGGTTTTGCTGCAAAATGTTGGCACATGTGCTCTAGCCAACAGCTAAGAGAAACAGTGCGGGTATAGCCAATTACAGTTGAAGTCGGAAGTTTACATACACCATAGCCAAATACATTTAAACTCAGATTTTCATAATTCCTGACATTTAATCCTAGTAAAAATTCGTTGTCTTAGGTCAGTTAGGATCACACTTTATTTTAAGAATGTGAAATGTCAGAATAATAGTAGATAGAAGGATTCATTTCAGCTTTTATTTCTTTCATCACATTCCCAGTGGGTCAGAAGTTTACATACACTCAATTAGTATTTGGTAGCATTGCCTTTAAATGGTTTAACTTGGGTCAAATGTTTTGGGTAGCCTTCCACAAGCTTCCCACAATAAGTTGTGTGAATTTTGGCCCATTCCTCCTGACAGAGCTGGTGTAACTGAATCAGGTTTTAGCCACCTTGCTCACAAATGCTTTTCAGTTCTGCCCACAATTTTCTATAGGATTGAGGTCAGGGCTTTGTGATGGCCCTCCAATACCTTGACTGTTGTCCTTAAGTAATTTTGCCACAACTTTGGAAGTATGCTTGGGGTCATTGTCCATTTGGAAGACAAATTTGCGACCAAGCTGTAACTTCCTGACTGATGTCTTGAGATGTTGCTTCAATATATCCACATACTCTTCCTACCTCATGATGCCATCTATTTTGTGAAGTGCACCAGTCCCTCCTACAGCAAAGCACCCCCACAACATGATGCTGCCACCCCGTGCTTCACGGTTGGGATGGTGTTCTTCGACTTGCAAGCCTCCCCCTTTTTCCTCCAAACATAATGATGGTCATTATGGCGAAACAGTTCTATTTTTGTTTCATCAGACCAGGGCATTTCTCCAAAAAGTATGATCTTTGTCCCCATGTGCAGTTGCAAACCGAAGTCTGGCTTTTAATGGAGGTTTAGAGCAGTGGCTTCTTCCTTGCTGAGCGGCATTTCAGGTTATGTCGATATAAGAATCGTTTTACTCTGGATATAGATACTGTTGTACCTGTTTACTCCAGCATCTTCACAAGGTCCTTTGCTGTTGTTCTGGGATTGATTTCCACTTTTCACACCAAAGTACGTTTATCTCTTTAAAGGCAACGCTACCAAATACTAAATGAGTGTATGTAAACTTCTGACCCACTGGGAATGCGATGAAAGAAATACAAGCTGAAAGAAATAATTCTCTCTACTATTATTCAGACATTTCATATTCTTAAAATAAAGTGGTGATCCTAACTGACCTAAGACAGGGATTTTTACTATGATTAAATGTCACGTATTGTGAAAAACTGAGTTTAAATGTATTTGGCTATGGTGTATGTAAACTTCCGGCTTCAAGTGTATGTACATGAAGGCAGGGTAAAGTGACTAGGCATCAGGATAGATAATAATAACAGAAAAATAAAGAACAGAGAAGCAGCAGCAAATGAGGAGTGTAAAAGTGTGTGGGTATGTGTAATGTGTATGTGTGTTTGTGTTGTGTCGGTCTTTGTGTTTGTGTGGGCGTATGTAGTGTATGTGAATGTGTGAGAGTGTCAATGTAGTGTGTGAGTGTAAATGGTTTGTGTATATATATAGTCTAGTGAGGGTGTATATGGCTTGTATATATAGTCTAGTGAGCGTGCGTGGGGTCAGTGTGCGATAGAGTCCGTGCAGATAGTTTGGGTACCATTAATGGACTATTTAGCAGTCTTATGGTTGGGGGTAGAAGTTGTCTTGGTGCCTGTTGGTCCAAGAGCCAATGCTCGGTACAGTTTGCCATACGGTAGCAGAGTGAACAGTCTATGGCTTGGATAGCTAGAGACCTGATATGGAGGATGGTACCAAGTGGTGATGCAGCCAGTAAAGATGCTCTCGATGGTGTAGCTGTAAAACGTTTCGAGATACGAGGGCCCATGCCAAATCTTTTCAGCTTTCTGAGGGGAAGAGATGCTGCCGTGCCATCTTCACGACTGTGCGTGTGTGTGTGGACCATAGGAATGTGGACACCAATGAACTTAAAGCTCTCGACCGGCTCCACAACAGCCCTGTCAATGTGGATGGGAGTGTGCTCTCCCCTCTTTCTCCTATAGTCCACAATCAGCTCCTTGGTCTTACTGACATTTAGGGAGAGATTGTTGTCCTGGCAAGTCTCTGACCTCTTCCCTGTAGGCTGACTCATGTAGTCAGAAAACTTGAGGATGGTGTTGGAGTCGTGCGTGGCCACGCTATTGGAGGTGAACATGGATACAGGAGTGGACTAAGCACACACCCCTGAGAGGCCCCTGTGTTGAGGGTCAGCGTGGCGGAGGTGTTGTTGCCTACCTCACCACCTGGGGCCGGCCCGTCAGGAAGTCCAGGATCCAGTTGCAGAGGGAGGGGTTCATTCACAGGAACCCTTGCTTGATAATGAGCTTGGAGGGGACTATGTTGTTGAACGCTGAGCTGTAGTCGATGACCAGCATTCTCGCATAGTTATTTCCCCTCTTGTACAGGTGGGAAAGGGCAGTGTGAAGTGCAACTGAGATTGGGTCATCTGTGAATCTGTTGAGGTGGTATGCGAATTGGAGTGGGTCTAGGGTGTCTGGGATGATGGTGTTGATGTGTGTCATGACCAGACTTTCAAAACACTTCATAATTACACAAGTGAGTGTTATAGGGTGATAGCCATTTAGGCAGGTTACCTTGGAGCTCTTGGGAACAGGGAAAATAGTGGTCAGTTTGAAAACTATGGGGATTACAGACTGGGACAAGGATAGATTGAAAATGTCTGTGAAGCCACTTGCCAGCAGGTCTGCACATGCCTTGAGAACTTAAACAAAAAGTACATTTTGTGTGCACTATGTCATCTCGCACTGATTTGAATCTGCAACAAGACAGTTTGGTGGAAACACATCACAGGTGGGGAAAATCCTCACATTTTCTTAATGCGGATATTAGAATTTCAACATGAAAATCTGTCGCCAATTGGATGGAAACCTAGCTGCTATGCCCATTTTTTGTATGGTTTGTGGTTAGGGCATAATGAAGGCCTATCTGTTGGCAGGGCTTTGAGGGGGACTCCACAACTCCCCTAGGGACAAACAGCATGTAGAATTGCACAAACATACTATGAAGATGACCAAGTGTGTAAATTGTTGTAGCTGAGACAGCGTAACACGATTTAGATGGAATGTATTTAGATTGAATGTAGTATATTATCATAAACTACACTGAACAAAAATATGAATACAATATGTAAAGTGTTGGTCCCATGTTTCATGAGCTGAAATAAAAGATCACAGAAATGTTCCTTATGCACAAAAGCTTATTTCTCTCAAATTTGGTGCACAAATTTGTTTACATGCCAGTTAGTGAGCATTTCTCCTTTGCCAATATAATCCATCCACCTGACAGGTGTGGAATATTAAGTTGCTTAAACAGCACGATGATTACACAGGTGCACCTTGTGCTGAGGACAATAAAAAGCCACACTAAAATGTGCAGTTTTGTCACACAAGACAATGCCACAGATGTCTCAAGTTTTGAGGGAGTGTGCAATTGCCATGCTGACTGCAGGAATGTCCACCAGAGCTGTTGCCAGAGAATTTAATGTTAATTTCTTTGCCATAAGCCGCTTCCAACGTTGTTTTAGAGAATTTGCCAGTACGTCCAACCGGCCTCACAACCGCAGACCACCTGTAACCACACCAACACAGGACCTCCACATTCCGGCTTCTTCACCTGCTGGATCTTTTGAGATCAGCTACCCGACAGCTGAGGAAACTGTGGGTTTGCACTAGTGGAGGCTGCTGAAGCGAAGATGGTTCATAATAATGTCTGGAACAGAATAGAGCGAATGGAATGGCATCAAACACATGGAACCATGTGTTTGATGTATATGCTACCATTCCACCGATTCCGCCCCAGCCATTACCAAGAGCCCGTTCTCCCAGTTAAGGTGCCACCAACCTCCTGTGTTTTGCACAAACCAAGCATTTATTCACAAACTGTCAGAAACCGTCTCAGTGACACTCATCTGCGTGTTTGTCATCCTCACCGGGATCGTAACTGATTTCAGTGGGCAAATGCTCACCTTCGATGACCACTGGCACGCTGGAGAAGTGTGCTCTTCACGGATGAATCCCAGTTTCACCTGTACCAGACAGAGGGCTGACAGCGTGTATGGTGTCATGTGTGTGAGCGGTTTGCTGATGTCAATGTTGTGAACAGAGTGCTCAAATCAAATCAATTGTTGTTTTTCATGTGTTGCATACAACAAACAGGTGTAGACCTTAACGTGAAATGTTTAGTTACAATCCCTTAACCAACAATGCAGTTCAAGAAATAGAGTTAAGAAAATATTGACCAAATAAACTAAAGATTATTATTTTTTAAATTAAAAAGTAACACAACAAAATAACAATAACGAGGCTATACACAGGGGGTACCAGTACCAAGTCAATGTGCACGTTAGTTGAGGTAATGTGTACATGTAGGTAGGGGTAAAGTGACTACAGTATACATATATAATATACAGATAGTAGCAGCAGTGGGGGGTTCAATGTAAATTGTCTGGTTGGACATTTGATTAGCTGTTCAGCAGTATTATGGCTTTGGGGTAGAAGCTGTTAAAGGAGCCTTTTGGTCCAAGACTTGGCGCTCCGGTACTGCTTGCCATGTGGTTGCAGAGAGAACAGTCTATGATTTGGGTGACTGGAGTCTTTGAAAATATTTTGGTCCTTCCTATGACACCGCCTAGTATATAGGCCCTGGATGGCAGGAAGCTTGGCTCCAGTAATGTACACACTACCCATGTAGCGCCTTACGGTCAGATGCCGAGCAGTTGTCATACCAGGTGGTGATGCAACCGGTCAGGATGCTCTCGATGGTGCAGCTGTAGAACTGGGGACCCATACTAACTTTTTTCTGTCTCCTGAAGGGGAAAAGGTGTTGTCTTGCCCTCTTGGTGTATTTGGACCATGATAGTTTGTTGGGGATGTGGACACCAAGGTACTTGAACCTCTTGACTTGATCCACAACAGCCCCATCGATGTTAATGGGGGTGTGTTTGGCCCTCCTTTTTCTGTAGTCCACAATCAGCTCCTTTGTCTTGCTCACAGTGAGGGAGAGGTTGTTGTCCTGGCACCACACTGCCAGGTCTCTGACCTCCTCCCTATAGGCTGTACCACTGCTGTTGGTGATTAGAACTACCACAAACTTAATGATGGTGTTGGAGTTGTATTTTGCCATGCAGTCGTGGGTGCACAGGGAATACAGGAGGGGACTAAGCACACAGTGTTGAGGAACAGCGTGGCCGATGTGTTGTTGCCTACCCTTACCACCAGGGCCGGCCTGACTGGAAGTCCAGGATCCAGTTTCAGAGGGAGGTGTTTAGTCCCAGGGTCCTTAGCTTAGCTGAGCTGAGCTGTAGTCAATGAACAGCATTCTCACATAGACGTTCCTTTTGTCCAGATGGGAAAGGGCAGTGTGGAGTGGTTCCTTTTGTCCAGATGGGAAAGGGCAGTGTGGAGTGGTTCCTTTTGTCCAGATGGGAAAGGGCAGTGTGGAGTGGTTCCTTTTGTCCAGATGGGAAAGGGCAGTGTGGAGTGGTTCCTTTTGTCCAGATGGGAAAGGGCAGTGTGGAGTGGTTCCTTTTGTCCAGATGGGAAAGGGCAGTGTGGAGTGCGATTGAGATTGCGTCATCTGTTGGGGCGGTACGCAAATTGGAGTGGGTCTAGGGTTTCTGGGATGATGGTGTTGATGTGAGCTAAGACCAGCCTTTCAAAGCACTTCATGGCTACCGACTTGAGTGTTATGGAGCAGTAGTCATTTAGGCAGGTTACCTTCGCTTTCTTGGGCACCACTCCATGGGGGCGGTGGGGTTATGGGAAGACATAAGCTACGGACAACGAACACAATCACATTTTATTGAAGACAATTTGAATGCACAGATATACTGTGATGAGGTCCTGAGGCCCATTGTCGTGCCATTCATCTGCCGCTATCACCTCAAGGATCTGTACACAATTCCTGGAACTGAAAAAGTCCCAATTCTTCCATGACCTGCATACTCACCAGACATTTCACCCATTAAGCACGTTTGGGATGCTCTGGATCGACGTGTACTACAGCATGTTCCAGTTCCCGCCAATATCAGGTAACTTCTCAAACCATTGAAGAAGAGTGGGACAACATTCCACAGGCCACAATCAAGAGTCTGATCAACTCTGTGTGAAGGAGACTTGTCGCACTGCACGAGGGAAATGGTGGTCACACCAGATACTGAATGATTTTCTGGTCGACACCCCTACTTAAAAACAAAAACTGTGACCAACAGATGCATATCTGTATTCCCAGTCATGTGAAATCCATAGATTAGGGCCTAATGAATGTATTTAAATTGACTGATTTCTGAACTGTAACTCTGTAAAATCTTTGAAATTGCTGCATGTTGCGTTTATATTGTTGTTCAGTGTATTACACACACACAGACTGTCATAAACTCTGATTACAAGTGAAGAGATCAGGTAAGATCTCAGGTATATTAGAACAATCGCATGTTGAGCGATGAGATAATAACTGATATTATGACTTGGGTGTTTGCGGGGACATGAATGTGAGATGTGAACATTAAAAGATATCCAGTATTTGACAGGTATCACATTTCCCCTCAGGCTAGGAGAATCTTCGTTCTGATGAGTCTGTCAGTCAAATAGACGTGCGTGTCGACACGCTGGCGCTGAACAGGAGCTGAAGACAGGAATCAGGAATAACTCTAAAGCAAGTCACAAATGGAATATTTGAATAGCTTGTGCAAAGAAAGACTGATAATGTACAAAGTACGATATGTTTAGTTTTGTGCTTATATGCTTTAATTTTTGATCTAATGCAAATTTAATGATACTTCCTTCCCTTAGATAACCATTAATGTCATGAAAACGCATTAACTGTGTGCTTTATTCCTCATCAGCGATGAATTGAACACATTTCTCGTTTAGCATGCACTGAAGACTCTGTCAGATGAGCCTCGCTTTCTATGTGGAATTTCCACCCGCCGTCGCTGATTCCAGGAGAGTGATTACCTACAGAGCGCCTCGATTGTACAAATTCCCTAAATGGATAATTCATAATCAGTCCGGATAAATTAGCCGTGAGTGAACTGTACTCTATAGTGTAGAGGAGGGACTGGATGCTGGACCACGCAGGCTTTTTAAATTCCTTGCTTTCAGCACCAAGTGTGAATGGCATCTCTGTATGCATTTTTCACCACAGCAGATGCCATGTTCAGTATATGACATATGGTGATTTACTGCCCTCTTTCAGCTAAATAATTTACAGTGATATGGCTCTCTGGGCTTTTAATGGTTGTTGTATGGGACTGCATGCTTTTAAAATGTTCCACAGGGCTATAGGTGGAGATGAATAGGAGCGAGGCCCTCTGGACTGATTAATAATCTGCACAATACTTCACAGAAAACCCATGAAAGAGTACATAGGCCACAGAAGAGGCCTGAGAGAGAACGTGTGTGAGGTAGTGCGTGCACATCCATCCTCGATGTGTGTTCGCGCGTGTGTTATAAGTGTACACTTTCATTCGTGCAGAGCACCAAAGCTAACCAGCTTCGTCTGTGACGTGTGCGGGGTTTAAAAAATAATAATATTTGATGCATGATTTACCTTCAGTGTTCACAAGGGAGTCTCTTTATAAAATATGAATGTGTTGTCACCAAATGTTTGTTTTTGTCAGTCTAAATGCCGGTTCAAAGAGAAATAGGATCAGTACTAGGCAGGAGTCCACTCTATGGTCGGTAAACACGCTGCTATTATATTATTCATTACCAAGTCTTTTAAACTTCATTTCATGAATACTGCCAATCAAAAGGTATTGTTGTGCTGTGAAATATTATTCTGGGCTAATATTTAACATCTCTGGCGCGCCGTCAGATATAGAATACAGCCTTTAGAATAGGTATGATGTACTGCCGATTTAATCAAAGGACTGTTGACTGTGTGGAACACCTGTTGATATGCCCAGAGATGATAAGAAATGTCCCACCCATTCATCTGATCAATGCAGCTCCGCTTACCACAATTCATTCTCATTCCAAAGTTGAGACATTTGAGTTCAATGGCTGAATGTCATCCGTTTATATGGTATTTGTTCTCTGTAGACGGCTCAAAGCAGTAGGAGTGAGAGGCGTCTGACTCGGCCCCGTCCAGGGAAACCAAGTCCCCTCTTGCTTCTCTTTCGATTGGCTCCTAGCTACATCCTCATTCTAGGGGTCGACTGTAGTATTGTAGCTAACCCTAACCCTTTTCCTATCCTTATCCTCATTCTCTTTACCTACTATGTTAATTCACCCGACCTGCTGCATTAACTATCCTAGCCTGCTATGTTAATTCAACTAACCTGCTATGTTAATTATCCTAACCTGCTACGTTAATTACCCTAACCTGCTGAGCTAGTTCTCCTAAACTGCTATTTTGATTTGCCTAACCTGCAACATTAATTAGCCTTACCTGCAATGTTAATTTTCCTAATCTGCTACGTTAGTTCTCCTAACTTGCTACATTAATTATCCGAACCTGCTGCATTAGTTCTATTAATCTGCTATGTAAACAAACCTGGGGTGACAAAAGGGTGCTTGGTTTCCTGGTCGGTTCTTCCTTGGGCAGTTCTTCTCTGCAGTTTCCCTGGACGCGGGCCACAGCCAGTTCTTCTTGGTAGGGGTTGCTTCTGCTTGCTTAGCCCAGTTCTCTTACCAAAGATGTTCAAGCAAAGGCTTCAACAGATTGAGTGTTTGCAGGTTTTTAGACATTGTTGGAGACGATAAAATAATATTTTCTTGTTCTCCTAACCGTCATGGGAGAATAGATGTGACAGCTGAGAGCGAACGTGAAGTTGACGAGGAAGTTCCACGGCAGGATGCAAAATGGGGTTTGGAATCTGTGAACTTCAAAGCTGTAATGGTTAATTCTACCCCTGAGCTGTGTGATAGCTACAGAAACTCACGGTAAAGGGTTGTACTGTCAGTGTGTTGTCAGCGTTATGCTTTCACATTTAGATCATTTCATTGAGGAAAGAAGCAACATCACTCACCAATAGGAAGCTGATAGGGTACTGAACTTATTTTCAAGCATTTATATACAAGTTAGTAAGTAACCATTAAAATATTATTAAGGCTATATATATGTATAGTGGTGCAGGCTATGAAAGTCATCAACATCAATGAGTAATTCCGTTCCTGTTGTTTTGAAGTGCTATCAGTTATATCATTGATAGCAGTGACTACAAGGCAGAATACAGGCCAGTTTAAGTTTGAAGGGTGGGAGGTGAGGATCTCTTGATCTAAGAAGAAATCCTGAGGTCTTTGGCTGCCCTGATAGAAACATGAGCAGTGATCAGTCTCTCATGGTGTAACGTCCTTCATCAACATCCCAATATTGAGGAGCAATACACAAACTAATGCTTCGATCACAGCGACAGCGTCTTTGCATTTTGGTACCCGAAGTACATTCATTTCCAATGGAATGCTGCGTTTGCCTTGCAGCATTGCATTGCAGAGGCGGTGCGTTCTGTGTGGTGCATATGTTTGTCACGCCCTGATCTGTTTCACCTGTCCTTGTGATTGTCTCCACCCCCTCCAGGTGTCGCTTATTTTCCCCAGTGTATTTATCCCTGTGTTTCCTGTCTCTCTGTCAGTTCGTCTTGTATGTTTCCAAGTCAACCAGCGGTTTTCCATTTCGCCTGCTTTTTGCATTCTCCTTTTTTCTAGCCCTCCTGGTTTTGACCCTTGCCTGTTCCTGGACTGTGTACCTGTCTGCCTTGACCACGAGCCTGTCTGCCTTGACCACGAGCCTGTCTGCCACTCTTACCTCTTGGACTATGATCTGGTTTTGACCTTTTTGCCTGTCCACGACCATTCGCTTGCCTACCCCTTTGGATTAATAAACATTGTAAGACTCCAACCATCTGCCTCCTGTGCATTTGGGTCTTGCCTTGTGCCTTGATAATGTTGGATTTATCAAACGTGTGTGTCAAACTCTATGCGTAGACAGCTTGACAGAAATGGTAGCACAAGGTGAATGTTGAACTTTTGCTGCACACATATCCAGATGATGCTGTGTACCATTTAGGGCAAAGACGCTGTAGGTGTGGTCGAGGCGTAAGGTATATAATTGCAGCATTAAGCCATTGCAGTGTGTCTCTATCCCTTATATGAGCAGAATAATAATAAAAATATGAAGTCCAGATGAAAGCACATCTAATGTGACCATAATCTAATTTGTGTTCTGCCTCGGAAAGTCGGCCCGGATTTCTCTCCTTGACACTTCATCTTGTTTCGTTTTCCCTTACTTATTAATTCTACATGCGAGGCCAGTTCACACATTCTGCTCTCCTCACACCATTAGGCTGTGCCTGTCATATAATAATAATATATGCCTGTCTTGTTTTAATAAGCACACAGTGGAAGGTTTTCTGACTATTCCACACCAGTCATTTGTCTTTGCTTCAATGAAGTTGTAGAGATATGTTTTTGTGTGTGTGTAGTATTTTTGATATCCACGTGATGACTGTTCGCAACCACTACCTGTTCTTCACAAAGGCCTATCAGACATGGGGGTCTTGTCTACCACATATTTCTTCACAGTTCTCTTTTTATATTTGGTGTGTTAATTGATATTCCCCCCTAACCACTGTCTATTCAGCTACACATGTTCCTAATGAGAACTCCAACCGTGGTTGAGCCTAACTACTATAGATCCAATTTCCATACATTAGAAGCTTTAAAGGCTCTTCAGAGGAAAACCTGGCTTTTCTCCACAGCAGTGTATAGTTCTCATATCACATGGTTAGTGGTGGTTCCTAAGGCTATATTTACCCAGGCTAACTGTATCCCTTTCATTGAAACTCAAGCCAATGAGGGATTTTTAAAATTCTAATAAGAGTGCCATTTACAAGCGGTCTTGCTAGGATGCTGGACCAGGAACCACTAACAGAGAACTTGTTAATAACACACATCCACTACACACCACATGCTCCTTATATGGCACAAACCACCACACACTCCTAGGCTAGACCAGTATGTTCTGATAGCAAATGCTGGACCATGCCTGCCCACACAAAGAAAATACTTCAGTTTACTATAGAATACTATAGTACTTAATATAGATTTCTGTAGTAAACTGTAGTAAATTGTAGAATCCTATACTTCACACTATAGTATCCCGCAATCGTGTAGTGCTTGCAATAATATTACTGTAGAATACTGTACTCCACACTGTAGTATCCCTTGATTGATTTTATTGGACTATTTAAAAACACAATAAAACATCGTCTCTACAATGCATTTAGAAATTTGTCGAGAATTACACAAAACAAGTGTAAAATGTATTTCCATTGTGGTCCTAGTTCAAACATCAAACATATTATACATTTACAGCTAACCCACATGAAAAAATACTATATTTTACTATGGTCTAAATACTGTATATTACTATATTTATATTTTATTTTTTTTTTATTTTTTATTTCACCTTTATTTAACCAGGTAGGCTAGTTGAGAACAAGTTCTCATTTGCAACTGCGACCTGGCCAAGATAAAGCATAGCAGTGTGAACAGACAACACAGAGTTACACATGGAGTAAACAATTAACAAGTCAATAACACAGTAGAAAAAAAAATGGGCAGTCTATATACAATGTGTGCAAAAGGCATGAGGAGGTAGGCGAATAATACAATTTTGCAGATCAACACTGGGGTGATAAATGATCAGATGGTCATGTACAGGTAGAGATATTGGTGTGCAAAAGAGCAGAAAAGTAAATAAATAAATAAAATAAAAACAGTATAAAAACAGTATGGGAATGAGGTAGGTGAAAATGGGTGGGCTATTTACCAATAGACTATGTACAGCTGCAGCGATCGGTTAGCTGCTCGGATAGCTGATGTTTGAAGTTGGTGAGGGAGATAAAAGTCTCCAACTTCAGCGATTTTGCAGTTCTGCTCCAGTCACAGGCAGCAGAGTACTGGAACGAAAGGCGGCCAAATGAGTGTTGGCTTTAGGGATGATCAGTGAGATACACCTGCTGGAGCGTGTGCTACGGATGGGTGTTGCCATCGTGACCAGTGAACTGAGATAAGGCGGAGCTTTTACCTAGCATGGACTTGTAGATGACCTGGAGCCAGTGGGTCTGGCGACGAATATGTAGCGAGGGCCAGCCGACTAGAGCATACAAGTCGCAGTGGTGGGTGGTATAAGGTGCTTTGGTGACAAAACGGATGGCACTATGATAGACTGCATCCAGTTTGCTGAGTAGAGTGTTGGAAGCCATTTTGTAGATGACATCGCCAAATCGAGGATCGGTAGGATAGTCAGTTTTACTAGGTAAGCTTGGCGGCGTGAGTGAAGGAGGCTTTGTTGCGGAATAGAAAGCCGACTCTTGATTTGATTTTCGATTGGAGATGTTTGATGTGAGTCTGGAAGGAGAGTTTGCAGTCTAGCCAGACACCTAGGTACTTATAGATGTCCACATATTCAAGGTCGGAACCATCCAGGGTGGTGATGCTAGTCGGGCATGCGGGTGCAGGCAGCGATCTGTTGAAAAGCATGCATTTGGTTTACTCGCGTTAAGAGCAGTTGGAGGCCACGGAAGGAGTGCTGTATGGCATTGAAGCTCGTTTGAGGTTAGATAGCACAGTGTCCAATGACGAGCCGAAAGTATATAGAATGGTGTCGTCTGCGTAGAGAGGTGGATCAGGGAATCGCCCGCAGCAAGAGCAACATCATTGATATATACAGAGAAAAGAGTCGGCCCGAGAATTGAACCCTGTGGCACCCCCATAGAGACTGCCAGAGGACCGGACAGCATGCCCTCCAATTTGACACACTGAACTCTGTCTGCAAAGTAATTGGTGAACCAGGCAAGGCAGTCATCCGAGAAACCGAGGCTATTGAGTCTGCCGATAAGAATATGGTGATTGACAGAGTCGAAAGCCTTGGCGAGGTCGATGAAGACGGCTGCACAGTACTGTCTTTATCGATGGCGGTTATGATATCGTTTAGTACCTTGAGCGTGGCTGAGGTGCACCCGTGACCGGCTCGGAAACCAGATTGCACAGCGGAGAAGGTACGGTGGGATTCGAGATGGTCAGTGACCTGTTTGTTGACTTGGCTTTCGAAGACCTTAGATAGGCAGGGCAGGATGGATATAGGTCTATAGCAGTTTGGGTCCAGGGTGTCTCCGCCTTTGAAGAGGGGGATGACTGCGGCAGCTTTCAATCCTTGGGGATCTCAGACGATATGAAAGAGAGGTTGAACAGGCTGGTAATAGGGGTTGCGACAATGGCGGCAGATAGTTTCAGAAATAGAGGGTCCAGATTGTCAAGCCCAGCTGATTTGTACGGGTCTAGGTTTTGCAGCTCTTTCAGAACGTCTGCTATCTGGATTTGGGTAAAGGAGAACCTGGAGAGGCTTGGGCGAGGAGCTGCGGGGGGCCGAGCTGTTGGCCGAGGTTGGAGTAGCCAGGCGGAAGGCATGACCAGCCGTTGAGAAGTGCTTATTGAAGCTTTCGATAATCGTGGATTTATCGGGTGGAGACCGTGTTACCTAGCCTCAGTGCAGTGGGCAGCTGGGAGGAGGTGCTCTTGTTCTCCATGGACTTCAGTGTCCCAGAACTTTTGGAGTTGGAGCTACAGGATGCAAACTTCTGCCTGAAGAAGCTGTATACTATAGCATTCAATGTGTGTTTTTATTGACTTTAATGTAGTGTTAGTAGTGTTTTTGTATACATTACTGTCGTATTTACTGTAGTGTTGTTTACGGACATGACTGTGGTATACTATAGTATTCAATGTAGTGTTTTTATGACATCTCAGACAATCGTAAATACTTAGGACTTCAAGTCATATCATATAATTAATTTCAAATACCTAGTATATTTATGATTATCTGAGTAGAGCAAGCCACTATATGGGTATGTATTATTGGTTGTCTGAGGATTGTTGATTATTTATACTGAGTAAAGCCAAAAGGAACTACCAGATGGTTTTTAATCTTTGTACATAATTTCCTACTTGCTAACGTGGTTGCGGGGAGGGCATTTCTGGCAAGTGTGCCTCTACCAATCTCTATGGTCAAGTGTTGACGGAGAGCACTCGTGGCAGGTGTGCCCTCTATATAGCTCTATGGCAAGGTATTTCACGGCAGGTTGAGAGTGCCTCCTTTCAATATGGATCCTTCACCCAGACATAGCTGAGTAGTTGAGCGCAACAAACAGCTCCACAAACAACAACCAGTATGCATAATTGAAATGTGGAGCTTTTATCTGATAAAAGAGGATAAGAGAACTCCTCACCATTGTTTTGTATAGTTTATATCGGCTGCTAATGGCTGTGAAATGCTAACGGCTCAGTCAAATAGACTCAAAATGGCTGTTTATCTGTTGTCTTTGATACTTGTAGTGTTAATGGACACCTTAATACTTTTTCACTTTTTGTGCATTGCTTTATGCTAACTAGGCCTGCTCTAGGGCTATGCTTGCTACTTTTGTTAGCTTTATTGTGTGTTTTCTTGCCATGTTATGCTATGTAGCCATCGATAAATTAGCCTGCTTTGGCCTACCATGCCGCATGCTTATTTCACCCCCTTTCTGGCCATTCATTGTTAACTGCTGCTATATTTATGCATAGCTTCAACAATTTCTGCTTATTGCATTTGTAAATTTCCATGGATTACTGCCATTAACAGCCAATTATTTATGTACACTACTGTTAAAAAGTTTGGGGTCACTTAGAAATGTCCTTGCTTTTGAAAGAAAAGCACACTTTTTGTCCATTACAATAACACCAAATTGATCATAAATACAGTGTACACAATGTTAGTGTTGTGAATGACTATTGTAGTGGGAAACAACTGATTTTAATTGAATATCTACATAGGCGTACAGAGTCCCATTATCAGCAAACCATCACTCCTGTGTTCCAATGGCATGTTGTTAGCTAATCCAAGTTTATAATTTAAAAAAAGCTAATTGATCATTAGAAAACCATTTTGCAATTATGTTAGCACAACTGAAAACTGTTGTCCTGATTATAGAAGCAATTAAACTATTAAAATAAAAATACAACTTTGTAGGTTTGATTACAGGCTCAAAATGGCCAGAACAAGTACATTAGAGTGTCTAGTATGAGAAACAGACACCTCACAAGTCCTCAACTGGCAGAGTAGAACACAGACACTGGACAGAGGAACTCTGCATAGAAGGCCAGCATCCCGGAATTGCCTCTTCACTGTTGACATTGAGACTGGTGTTTTGAGGGTACTATTTAATGAAGTTGAGGACTTGTGAGGCGTCTGCTTCTCAAACTAGACACTCTAATGTACTTGTCCTCTTGCTCAGTTGTGCACAAGGACATTTCTAAGTGACCCCAAACCTTTGAACGGTACTGTATGCTCTATGCTGTTATTTGCACTTTTGTCTTTTAGATAATCCATACTCCATACAAAGCCAAACAGGTTTCATCAACAACTGTCAATCGTTCTCTGCCATGTGTCTCATTACGAATCTATAAAGACTCTTAAACGAAACTGCTCTTTAACTGGGTCCACAGTAGATGGGCATCACCATAATAACCCTTACCTACATTTCAATCTGTTAAATCTTTATAAAAGCACCCATTGGTAATGTTCAGGTGAGTGTTGTACCTTGGGTGTGGGCTGTACGGCATTGGTGTGTCTGGTTTATTTCTGTGAGCAACCATTTTGTGACCATCCTGTCTTGAATAAATGTTTGGGGTGTGGTTGATTGTTCTGAATGGTATGTGGTGAGTTTGACCGTCAGTGAGTTTATTCATGTGTGCCAGTATTCAAGATGTTCATTGTGTAAAGCCGATGCAATAATGTCCTTTTGTTTTCATTTGGTTTGTTTGGAGTGGCTTTGCTGGTTTGCGGTCCAGGCAGTTTATTGGCAGCGCCCTCAATAAGGTGACTGTATTTAAGTAAAGTAATTTGTATTTCTAAAATATGTATTTTTTATATAAATGCAGTGCTTAACTGTTCATCCTTTTCTACCATCAGAAATACACTATTTGTTAGTGTTTTTGGTGATCTTGTGAAATTGGTCGGCTAAATCTTTGTAAGCACTGTTAAAGTAAAAGATCAAAGAGGTCATTTTGGTGTACTTTTGTTAGTGTGTTATCTGTGTCAAACAACAACCTAATCTTCTAAGCTTTAAGAAACTTTGATGGTTTATCTGTCTCTAATGTTTAGATGTTACAATTGTAAGGAAAAAGTGCATATTTTTGCTAAGGTCTTGTGGGCTGAATTGCTCAGAACTGTTGACCCAACTCAATAGGTGGCCTGTCACAAACCTGCGTCTTATGTTTTCAAGTGTTATCCTCATTAAACCGTAACTGGTGTAGTGTGGAATGTGTGGCATTTTAGCTAACCCTAGTCTTAAGGTTTTACTGCATTCATGTCTGCAAAAACACTAGTGAATACTACAGTTATGTCCACAAAAACACTAGTGAATACGACAGTCATGTCCACAAAAACACTAGTGAATACTACAGTCATGTCCATAAAAACACTAGTGAATACTACAGTAAAGTCTGCAAAAAACACTACAGTGAATATTATAGTATACTACAGTCAACCACAAAAACACTGCAGTGAATACTATAGTATACTACAGTCATGTCTGCAAAAACACAACAGTGAATACAACAGTAAAGTCGGCAAAAACACTACAGTGAATACTATAGTATATAAATATAGTAATAATAGAATATTTAGACCATAATTTACTATAGTATTTTTTCATGTGGGTGTTATAAATTGGTTTTACCACATTTTTACCAGCATGTCACGTGCAACCAGGGACAAGAAAATCCTAGACCACATTTACTCCACGCAAAGAGATGCATACAAAGTTCTCCCAGCCCTCCATTTAGCATATCTGACCATCATTCTATCCTCCTGATTCCTGCTTCCAAGCAAAACTAAAGCAGGAAGTACCAGTGACTTGCTCAATACGGAAGTGGTCAGATGACGCTGGATGCAACACAACAGGACTGTTTTGCTAGCACAGACTGGAATATGTTCCGGATTCATCCAATGGCATTGAGGAATACACCACCTCAGTCATCGGCTTCATCAATAAGTGCATCGATGATGTCATCCCCACAGTGACTGTACGTACATATCCCAACAAGAAGCCATGGATTACAGGCAACTTCCGCATCGAGCTAAAGGTTAGAGCTGCCGCTTTCAAGGAGTGGAAGACTAATCCGGACACTTATAAGAAATCCCGCTATGCCCTCAGATGAACCATCAAACAAGCAAAGCATCAATACAGGATTAAGATTGAATCCTACTACACCGGCTCTGATGCTCGTTGGATATGGCAGGGCTTGAAAACTATTACGGACTACAAAGGGAAACCCAGACACGAGCTGCCCAGTGATGCGAGCCTACCAGACAAGCTAAATGCCTTTTATGCTCGCTTCGAGGCAAGCAACACCAAAGCATGCACGAGAGCACCAGCTGTTCTGAATGACTGTGTGATAACGCTCTCAGTAGCCAATGTGAACAAAACCTTTAAACAGGTCAACATTCACAAAGTCGCTGAGCCAGATGGATTACCAGGAAGTGTACTCAAAACATGTGCGGATCAAGTGTCTTCACTGACATTTTCAACCTCTCCCTGACCTAGTCTGTAATACCTACATGTTTCAAGCAGACCACCATAGTCCCTGTTCCCAAGAAAGCGAAAGATAACCTGCCTAAATAATTACCGCCCTGTTGCACTCACGCCGGTAGCCATGAAGTGCTTTGAAAGGCTGGTCATGGCTCACATCAACAGCATCCTCCCAGACACCCTAGACCCACTCTAATTCACATACCGCCCCAATAGATCCACAGATGACGCAATCTCAATCGAACTCCACACTGCCCTTTCTCACCTGGACAAAAGGAACACCTATGTGAGAATGCTGTTCATTGACTATAGCTCAGCGTTCAACACCACAGTGCCCACGAAGCTCATCACTAAGCTAAGGACTCTGGGACTAAACACCTCTCTCTGCAACTGGATCCTGGACTTCCTGACCGGTCGCCTATAGGTGGTAAGAGTAGGCAATAACACATCTGCCACGCTGATCCTTAACAATGGGGTCCCTCAGGGGTGTGTACTTTGTCCCCTCCTGTATTCCCTGTTCACCCACGACTGCGTGGCCAAATACGACTCCAACACTATTATTAAGTTTGCTGACAACACAACAGTGGTAGGCCTGATCACAGACAACGATGAGACGGCCTGTAGGGAGGAGGTCAGTGAACTGTCAGTGTGGTGCCAGGACAACAACCTCTCCCTCAATGTGAGCAAGACAAAGGAGCTGATCGTGGACTACAGGAAAAGGTGGGCCGAATAGGCCCCCATTAATGTCGACGGGCTGTAGTGGAGTGGGTCGAGAGTTTCAAGTTCCTTGGGGTCCACATCACCAACGAACTATCATGGTCCAAACATACCAAGATGGTAGTGAAGAGGGCACAACAAAAGCTTTCCCCCCTCAGGAGGAAAAATATTTGGCATGGGTCTCCAGATCCTCGAAAGGTTCTACAGCTGCACCATCGAGAGCATCCTGACCGGTTGCATCACCGCCTGGTATGACAACTGCTCAGCATCTGACCGTAAGGCGCTACAGAGGGTAGTGCGAATGGCCCAGTACATCACCGGGGCCAAGCTCCCTGCCATCCAGGACCAATATAATAGGTGGTGTCAGAGGAAAGATCTAGAAGAAAAGAAACACACACCTATTAAGACGAGGTGCTGGCTAGCGGAGTAGAAACTTGAAAATAAAAGTGTCAGAGGAAAGCCCATAAAATTGTCAGAGATTCTAGTCACCCAAGTTATAGACTGTTTTCTCAGCAACCTCATGGCAAGCGGTACCGGAGCACCAAGTCTAGGACCAAAAGGCTCCTCAACAGCTTCTACCCCCAAGCCATAAGACTGCTGAACAATTCATAAAATCGCCACCGGACAATTTACATTGACCCTCCCCCTCCCTTTTGTACACTGCTACTACTGTTTGTTTGTTAACTTTTTTTTGTTTGTTCACTTCCCCCACCTACATGTACAGATTACCTCAACTAGCCTGTACCCCGCACACTCACTCAGTACCGGTGCCCCCTGTATATAGTCTCTTAATTCTTATTGTGTTACTTTATATGATCACTTTTTAATTTAGTCTACTTGGTAAATATTTTCTTCTTCTTGAACTGCACTGTTGGTTAAGGGCTTGTAAAGTAAGCATTTCATTTCAAGTCTACACTTGTATTCGGCGCATGTGACAAATAAAGTTTGATTTGATTTGTATGCCTGGATAGGTAAAATAGAATACTCAACACTATATAGGTAATATACTTAGAGCTGGTGTGAGATGTGGAGAGAAGGAAAAGGAAAAACAGGTATAGCCTTGATATTTTAGACAGTGGGTTCAACACTGAGCTGTCCTGTCTCAGGATGGTAAGTTGGTGGTTGGAGATATCCCTCTAGTGGTGTTGGGTCTATGCTTTGGTAAAATGGGTGGGGTTATATCTTGCCTGTTTTGCCCTGTCTTACGGTATCGTTGGACGGGGCCACAGTGTCTCCGGACCCCTCCTATCTCATTCTCCAGTATTTATGCTGTAATAGTTTGTGTCGAGGGACTAGGGTCAGTCTGTTATATCTGGAGTATTTCTCCTGTCTTATCCTGTGTGAATTTAAGTATGCTCTCTCTAATTCTCTCTCTCTCTTTCTTTCTTTCTTTCTTTCTTTCTTTCTTTCTTTCTTTCTTTCTTTCTTTCTCTTTCTTTCTTTCTCTCTCTCGGAGGACCTGAGCCCTAGGACCATGCCTCAGGACTACCTGGCCTGATGACTCCATGCTGTCCCCAGTCCACCTGGTCGTGCTGTTGCTCCAGTTTCAACAGTTCTGCCTGCGGCTATGGAGCCCTGACCTGTTCACCGGACGTGCTACCTGTCCCAGACCTGCTGTTTACAACTCTCTAGAGACAGCAGGAGCGGTAGAGATACTCTGAATGATCGGCTATGAAAAGCCAACTGACATTTACTCCTGAGGTGCTGACCTGTTGCACCCTCTACAACCACTGTGATTATTATTATTTGACCCTGCTGGTCATCTATGAACATTTGAACATCTTGGCCATGTTATGTTATAATCTCCACCAGGCACAGCCAGAAGAGGACTGACCACCCCTCATAGCCTGGTTCCTCTCTAAGGTTCTTCCTAGGTTCTGGCATTTCTAGGGAGTTTTTCCTAGCCACGTGCTTCTACACCTGCATTGCTTGCTGTTTGGTGTATTAGGCTGGGTTTCTGTACAGCCCTTTGTGACATCAGCTGATGTAAGAAGGGCTTTATAAATACATTTGATTTGATTTGATTTGATAATGTCTCCTGTATGAAACTCAGTCTGTAGCCTACCTACAGTAAATAGGGTTCACCTAACCAGCCAAACTGGTTCAGCCCTCAGCCATGATTTTAAAGAGCTCCTATCGCTCATATCCCATTTCAGCTGCTCCACCCAACATCCCGTTAACAGAAACATACAAACCCTCATCTCCTTTATTGATTTTTCAGATACCTTGTCTGCATCCCAATTAGCACCATATTCCCTATATAGTCTATGGGCCCTTGTCAAAAGTAGTGACTATCAATGTAATAGGGTGCTATTTGGGATTCATGTTCTTTCTCCGTCTATTCACCAGTATGTTGAGAAATTGTTTCTTTTATGTTCAGGAGGCTGAGGCGAGCACTTAAAATACAAGCAATATAATTTTACATGTCTTTGTGTTCATTTCTATCTATTACCTATACACATGAAAAATACCACTAAACTCAAACTTGAAACTTCAACACCTTTGGAGTTGAAGCCATTGGCTTGAAACCATCCCAATAAAGCTTGCTTTATTGTTTACTTAATGTTAAACATCCTACATGGTAAGAATGTACCTACAGTCTGCATAGTTATGGTTCTGCTTGTATAAAGTGACAGAGCCAGTTGATGTATGACCTTAATCAAATGCAAATCTAAGTGGTACAAAATGCTGCTGCTTTTTTCTCTACTTTGTAATATGTAAAACCCTCTCTGCTGTTATCTGAAGACAATCCCATCTCTCCTCTGTCACCGACAGGTCACCATAAAAAACACAAACTTTGACAGCTAAACTATGCCTCCCATGATTACATTTCCCTGTGTCGTCGTATTAGTGGCTGTAGCCAACGGCTGTAATACAGGGTTAATAGTATGCAAACCAAGGTAATGCAATAGAAGTTCGTTCCACCATGTGATTATGTCAGAGAATAAGATATCACAGAGAGGTTTGACATTTGACTTTTTCTGTTTAACCTCAGGCTCATTCACATACTGTATGTTGTCGCAAATCAAATATTGCATTGCCACTGTTATCATTAATTCCTCGGGTGAGTGTGTGTGCATGTGTCTGTGGGAATGTGTGTGTGAGTGTGCCTGTGTGTGAGTGTGTTTGTGATACCCTTCTGTACAATACCACAGCTGTCCTTGACCCCTTTCCTGAGTTGCCTGTCTGTCCACTTACTCATTCATACGTTATGAACACGTTACTTCGAAGACCTTTATCTCCACAGAGCCCTGTGAAGCTGTCCGCAGGCGGAAACAACGTGTGGCTGTAACACAGAGTGGATCCATTTGGAGGATTCTCTCCTCATGTAATTGCCCTCCGTTTCAAAAAAGGGATTAAAAGGATTTATTGAAAATCAGATCTCAGGTTATGGGCCCTGGTTGACAGCAAACACAGAAAAATCTACTTCCTTGAATTTAACCGTCTGCTTTTACTGCCGGATTTCAGGAATAATTGTTAGTGGTCCTAAAATAAGGCAGAACAGTTGAACATGATGGACTGGGGACAGCAAGAGTTAGCAGATAAGATCTAGGTTATAAACCTGTCCCCTATATAAATGACCTAAACGTCAGATGTTAGATCCCAGCGGTTATATGAATTGAAGCACTCATTCCTGGGTCATGGTCTTCAAGGGCCTGTTTTAGTGTGCATAGGTAAACCCACATGGTCCTAGGCCCAGGTCGACCAGCATATACTTCACACAGTGAGAAAGGGAGAAGTGCCTTGAGCCTCGACTTGAACTACCTAAATTTACAGAGTTAGAGGGAAATTGATGACTTTTTGCATGCTCAATCAACTGTGAAATGTCCATTTAATCATCGGTAAAACCCCCCAGGGTTTATTTGTGCGGCAGCATGGATTTACATTACCAAACATCCCCTGTATTAATCAATGACTTCATCACTCAGGCCCACCGACAGGCTGCTTGATAAAGGGACAATCTCACTGTCCTGTACTACCCAAATGATTTGTAGGTTAATATTGAAATCAGCCCTGTGCTACTAAAGTAGGTAAGGGAAAACCCTGGACTAGGATTCACTCACCCTCTCACTCTGTCCAGTAGAAATATTGAGTTATAGTGACACAGATTGCATTTTTCTGCTCTGAGGGCCTGAGGGGTTGTTGAAGCACTCAGTTGGTCTTCAGAGGACAAACTAGACTTCCCTCTAAGGAGAGGCACAATATAACTCACTCACATGGACCTTGACTTTCAAAAGGAAAATAAAAGATTGATATTTTTAAAAGGAAACATAGACGAGAATAAACATGAAAAGTATAAATGTCACAACAAAGATTCCATTTCATTCAAGACAGTTTCTCTGTAATTGACGATAGCCTGTGTGCTTTTGTACTGTATCCTCAAATAAATGGGTTTGAATGTCAAAATAGTGTGACAAAGGGTAATGATTTGACACCTGAGATTTGCTAACTCTTTACTCACAAATATCCCAGCTGTCCCGCAACAACGAGATTTGTGAGGGATAAGCACCTTGCACATACAGTTCCCCACTTCACTCTATCTAGCTTAGCATATATCATAGTATGAAGCACACTTTACCATCAACAATGAATCCTTCATCAAAGACTGAAGTGTAACTCTAATACTCTGCATGAGGAGCATGTTACATTTGCCACTTTAAACAAGATGAATGGGTCATGCGGCCATTTACATTCTCATACATTTTTATGACTGGGCCATGAAGTGAACTTGATGTATCACTAACAAGATAAATGACAGGCATAAAGCCTTGACAGCTCTGACTTTAAACAATCTTTCATTGGATGCCACTCTCTTTTACTTTTACAATGACACACTGCCTGCTTGTCTGTCTGTCTGTCTCTGTCTGCACACAGGCTCGGACGCACACATGCACGCAGGTACAACCCCGAAGCACAGACATACACAACACACACACATGAAAAGGAGCCCCCCTTCAGGTGGAGAAGAACATAGGTATTTGGTTTGTGTGTGGCGGCATCACTCAATACCCGACTAGACCCTTTACGATTACCACAAAGAATTTCACATAACACGTGTCTGTGTGTGATGGGATACAGCTTCAGGGCTCTATTCAATCCGCATTGCGGCAATTCAGCGTTACAAACATGATTAACCTAAAGTAGCAGGTGTAAAATAAACGCCTGAATCGAGATCCTACATACTGGTCTCCATTTCCCCTGAAAACCGGAACATCAGGTTGTTGGGGACTCGACAGAGGCTACAACTTGATTGGAATTTAAAGGCAACGTTCCTGCGTTAGCAGAGACTGCTTTCACTGCGTAATTCATTCCCTTTCATCTATGAAAATAAGCTGATACTGGACTTCATTATCTACGATTTTCTCAGTAAAATGTATTTTACATTATGGCATTTATATTCCAGAAAAAACGAAAAACGAAAATGCATTTTACAGTAGCCTACTGTATGTATTGCCTACCTAAAACATCTGTTAATACATTTGAAGTCCTTCAAAATATACTGAACAGAAATATTAACACAACATAAAGATCCCAGAAATGTTCCATATGCACAAAAATCTTATCTCACTCAAATTCTATGCACAAATTTGTTTATGTCCCTGTTAGTGAGAATTTCTCCTTTGTCAAGATAATCCAATGCACCTTCTGCTGGGGATAATAAAAGGCCACTCTAAAATGTGCAGTTTTGTCACACAACGAAATGAATGACACAATGTTCGGCATTGTAACAGACTTCAGTAGGAAAATGCTCACATTCGATAGCCAATGGCACGCTGGAGAAATGTGCTCGTCACAGATTAATCCTGGTTTCAACTGTACCGGGCAGATGGCAGACAAGGTATCTGTGACCAACAAATGCATATCTGTATTCCCAGTCATGAAAATCCATAGATTAGGGCCTAATGAATTTAAATTGACAGATTTTCTTATATGAACTGTAACTCAGTAAAATCTTTTAAAATGTTGCATGTTACGTTTATATTTTTGTTCAGTGTAGAAACTACATATCCTAAAGTAGAATAGAAACGACACTGAATAAAAATATAAAGGCAACTTCTAAAGTGTTGGTCCCATGTTTCTGAAGCTGAAATAAAATATCTCAGAAATGTTCCATACACACAAAAAGCTTATTTCTCTAAAATTTTGTGCACAAATTTGTTCACATCCCTGTTAGTGAGAATATCTCATTTGACAAGATAATCCACCCACCTGACAGGTGTGGCATATCAAGAAGCTGATTAAACAGCATGATCATTACACAGGAACACCTTGTGCTGAGGACAATAAAATGTGCAGTTTTGTCACACAACACAATGCCACAGATTTGTCACGTTTTGAGGAGTGTGCCATTGGCATGCTGATTTCAGGAATGTTCACCAGAGCTGTTGCCAGAGACTGTAATTTTAATTTATGTACCATAAGCCGCCTCCAACGTTGTTTTAGACAATTTGGCAATACGTCCAACCCGCCTCCCAACCGCAAACCACATGTATGTCGTTGTGTGGGCGAGCGGTTTCCTGATGTCAACGTTGTGAACAGACTACCCCATGGTGGCATTGTGGTTATGGTATGGATGGGCATAAGCAATGGACAATGAATACAAATACATTTTATCAATAGCAATTTGAATGCACAGAGATACTGTGATGAGATCCTGAGGACCAATGTCGTGCCATTCATCTGCCGCCATCACCTCATGTTTCAGCATGATAGGGCACGGCCCCATGTCGCAAGGATCTGTACACAATTCCTGGAAGCTGAAAATTCCATGTCACCCATTGAGCACGTTTGGGATGCTCTGAATCAACGTGTACAACAGCGTGTTCAAGTTCCCGCCAATATCCAGCAACTTCTCACAGCCATTGAAGAGGAGTGGGACACTTGACACAGGCCACAGGTCTGATCAACTCTATGTGAAGGAGATGTGTTGCACTGCATGAGGAAAATGGTGGTCACACTAGATACTGACCCTACTTTTTTTTTAAAGGTATCTGTGACCAACAGATGCATATCTGTATTAGAATCCATAGATTAGGGCCTAATTTATTTATTTAAATTGACTGATTTCATTATATGAACAGTAACTCAGTAAAATCTTTGAAATTGTTACATATTTATATTTTTGTACAGTATAGAAATACTGTAGGCTACTCTGGGTGGGGTCACAGTAATTAGAATAATAGTGATCAAGAATGTGTTAAAGGAAACAAAAACTTGTTTAATTTGTTCAAACAAGATACTAAATCATTCAAACAAGATAATTCCAAGACTCCAATTATTTGGTCTTATTTTCTTTCTTGGGCTTCAGGGCTTCAGCGATATAGATTAAATAGAGCCCTTACCCAACATGCAAAGTGCACAGACATGTTTTGTTCTCTACCGAAAGACATTTAGCTGTAATGTTGTGATGTGATGTTAGCTGGTGAGGCAGTAGCCTGAAAGGCAGCTGAAAGCTTCCCTTCAAGGATTTCTGGAGAATGCGGCTTTCCAGCAAGGAAGAAGCGAAGCTGGGTCGCAGGAAGAAATCCCTGGTAATAGGGATAGAGGAGGGTGGATGGAGCTGTCTGAAGGATTGGAGTGATGTAGGATGACGTCTCTCTCTCTCTCCCTCCTTCTTTCTCTCTCTCTTTCTCTGTCTTCCTCCCTCTCCTCTCTCTCCCTCTCTCTCTCTCTTGATAGATTTACAACTTGTGTTGGTTGGCTGTAACAATGGGAAAATTCGAGCAGATTAATCAGTCTCTGACAGACAGTCAGGTGGACAGACACTTTTACCCACCTAGACCGCAGATTAAAAATGGGCAAGTCAGTGTGCACGTCAGGACTGAGTGGATGGATACTCCTGCAGGCCTCAGTAGTAATTTACCAATGGCCTTGGCCCATTTGGTAACAGGTGAGCGAGGGGCGTTAAACACTCCAAATTATGTATAACCTGTTAAAGGTAAATTACTATTTTATTATACGGCCCACTCCACTTTTACAGTTGAAATATTTGCCGCTTTTGATTGAACTGCTGAACACGAGTCGACCCGCAGGAGAGGTACCTCTAGAATGACCCCATCCTGGCATCAGTCTGTTTATTGGGCCTGACTGGGCGGTGGTTAGTTAAATGATTGACTCAATGGTTTAGCAACGACCCATGCAATCAGACAAAAAACATTACCCACCAGTTGCGTAGGCAGGGCCAATTTGGGCACTCAAATAAGCTTTAAATGATCATAAAAGCATAGTCAGCCATATACCCTCCCAAGTGGTGCAGCGGTCCAAGGCACTGCATCTCAGTGCTAGAGGTGTCACTACCGACACCCTGGTTCGAATCCAGGCTGTATCACATCCGGCCGTGATTGGGAGTCCCATAGGGCGGCACACAATTGGCCCAGCGTCGTCCGGGTTTGGCCGGTGTAGACAATCATTGTAAATAAGAATTTGTTCTTCATTTTAACTGACTTGCCAAGTTAAATTAATTAGCTGTGTTTCTATCACACACAACATCTAACATTTCTCATTACAGACCAAATAGTCTTGCAGGTCTATGTACAGTAACTCCATGACACTTGCATTTAACATGTGACTCACATAGACCTACATATAATAAACAATAGGCATATCATTAATAGACTATGAGACTAGAACATATTGCCCTGATATAACAGTAATAATCACAATAGGCATATCATTAATAGACTATGAGACTAGAACATATTGCCCTGATATAACAGTAATAATCACAATATTAATAGACTATGAGACTAGAACATATTGCCCTGATATAACAGTATTAATCACAATATTAATAGACTATGAGACTAGAACATATTGCCCTGATATAACAGTAATAATCACAATAGGCATATCATTAATAGACTATGAGACTAGAACATATTGCCCTGATATAACAGTAATAATCAAAATAGGCATATCATTAATAGACTATGTGACTAGAACATATTGCCCTGATATAACAGTAATAATCACAATAGGCATATCATTAATAGACTATGAGACTAGAACATATTGCCCTGATATAACAGTACTAATCAATCACATATATTAATAGACTATGAGACTAAAACATATTGCCCTGATATAACAGTAATAATCACAATATTAATAGACTATGAGACTAGAACATATTGCCCTGATATAACAGTAATAATCACAATAGGCATATCATTAATAGACTATGAGACTAGAACATATTGCCCTGATATAACAGTAATAATCACAATAGGCATATCATTAATAGACTATGAGACTAGAACATATTGCCCTGATATAACAGTAATAATCACAATAGGCATATCATTAATAGACTATGAGACTAGAACATATTGCCCTGATATAACAGTAATAATCACAATAGGCATATCATTAATAGACTATGAGACTAGAACATATTGCCCTGATATAACAGTAATAATCACAATATTAATAGACTATGAGACTAGAACATATTGCCCTGATATAACAGTAATAATCACAATAGGCATATCATTAATAGACTATGTGACTAGAACATTTGCCCTGATATAACAGTAATAATCACAATAGGCATATCATTAATAGACTATGAGACTAGAACATATTGCCCTGATATAACAGTTATAATCACAATAGGCATATCATTCAGACTAGAACATATTGACTATGTGACTAGAACATATTGCCCTGATATAACAGTAATAAACACAATAGGCATATCATGAATAGACTATGTGAATAGAACATATTGCCCTGATATAACAGTAATAATCACAATAGGCATATCATTAATAGACTATGAGACTAGAACATATTGCCCTGATATAACAGTAATAATCACAATAGGCATATCATTAATAGACTATGAGACTAGAACATATTGCCCTGATATAACAGTAATAATCACAATAGGCATATCATTAATAGACTATGAGACTAGAACATATTGCCCTGATATAACAGTAATAATCACAATAGGCATATCATTAATAGACTATGTGACTAGAACATATTGCCCTGATATAACAGTAATAATCACAATAGGCATATCATTAATAGACTATGAGACTAGAACATATTGCCCTGATATAACAGTAATAATCACAATAGGCATATCATTAATAGACTATGTGACTCGAACATATTGCCCTGATATAACAGTAATAATCACAATAGGCATATCATTAATAGACTATGAGACTAGAACATATTGCCCTGATATAACAGTAATAATCACAATAGGCATATCATTAATAGACTATGAGACTAGATCATATTGCCCTGATATAACAGTAATAATCACAATATTAATAGACTATGAGACTAGAACATATTGCCCTGATATAACAGTAATAATCACAATAGGCATATCATTAATAGACTATGTGACTAGAACATATTGCCCTGATATAACAGTAATAATCACAATAGGCATATCATTAATAGACTATGTGACTAGAACATATTGTCCTGATATAACAGTAATAATCACAATAGGCATATCATTAATAGACTATGAGACTAGAACATATTGCCCTGATATAACAGTAATAATCACAATAGGCATATCATTAATAGACTATGAGACTAGAACATATTGCCCTGATATAACAGTTATAATCACAATAGGCATATCATTAATAGACTATGTGACTAGAACATATTGCCCTGATATAACAGTAATAATCACAATAGGCATATCATGAATAGACTATGAGACTAGAACATATTGCCCTGATATAACAGTAATAATCACAATAGGCATATCATTAATAGACTATGTGACTCGAACATATTGCCCTGATATAACAGTAATAATTACAATAGGCATATCATTAATAGACTATGAGACTAGAACATATTGCCCTGATATAACAGTAATAATCACAATAGGCATATCATTAATAGACTATGAGACTAGAACATATTGCCCTGATATAACAGTAATAATCACAATATTAATAGACTATGAGACTAGAACATATTGCCCTGATATAACAGTAATAATCACAATAGGCATATCATTAATAGACTATGTGACTAGAACATATTGCCCTGATATAACAGTAATAATCACAATAGGCATATCATTAATAGACTATGTGACTAGAACATATTGCCCTGATATAACAGTAATAATCACAATAGGCATATCATTAATAGACTATGAGACTAGAACATATTGCCCTGATATAACAGTAATAATCACAATAGGCATATCATTAATAGACTATGAGACTAGAACATATTGCCCTGATATAACAGTTATAATCACAATAGGCATATCATTAATAGACTATGTGACTAGAACATATTGCCCTGATATAACAGTAATAATCACAATAGGCATATCATTAATAGACTATGAGACTAGAACATATTGCCCTGATATAACAGTTATAATCACAATAGGCATATCATTAATAGACTATGAGACTAGAACATATTGCCCTGATATAACAGTAATAATCACAATAGGAATATAATTAATAGACTATGTGACAAGAACATATTGCCCTGATATAACAGTAATAATCACAATAGGCATATCATTAATAGACTATGAGACTAGAACATATTGCCCTGATATAACAGTAATAATCACAATATTAATAGACTATGAGACTAGAACATATTGCCCTGATATAACAGTAATAATCACAATAGGCATATCATTAATAGACTATGAGACTAGAACATATTGCCCTGATATAACAGTAATAATCACAATAGGCATATCATTAATAGACTATGAGACTAGAACATATTGCCCTGATATAACAGTAATAATCACAATATTAATAGACTATGAGACTAGAACATATTGCCCTGATATAACAGTAATAATCACAATAGGCATATCATTAATAGACTATGAGACTAGAACATATTGCCCTGATATAACAGTAATAATCACAATAGGCATATCATTAATAGACTATGAGACTAGAACATATTGCCCTGATATAACAGTAATAATCACAATAGGCATATCATTAATAGACTATGAGACTAGAACATATTGCCCTGATATAACAGTAATAATCACAATAGGCATATCATTAATAGACTATGAGACTAGAACATATTGCCCTGATATAACAGTAATAATCACAATAGGCATATCATTAATAGACTATGAGACTAGAACATATTGCCCTGATATAACAGTAATAATCACAATAGGCATATCATTAATAGACTATGAGACTAGAACATATTGCCCTGATATAACAGTAATAATCACAATAGGCATATAATTAATAGACTATGAGACTAGAACATATTGCCCTGATATAACAGTAATAATCACAATATTAATAGACTATGAGACTAGAACATATTGCCCTGATATAACAGTAATAATCACAATAGGCATATCATTAATAGACTATGAGACTAGAACATATTGCCCTGATATAACAGTAATAATCACAATAGGCATATCATTAATAGACTATGAGACTAGAACATATTGCCCTGATATAACAGTAATAATCACAATAGGCATATCATTAATAGACTATGAGACTAGAACATATTGCCCTGATATAACAGTAATAATCACAATAGGCATATCATTAATAGACTATGAGACTAGAACATATTGCCCTGATATAACAGTAATAATCACAATAGGCATATCATTAATAGACTATGAGACTAGAACATATTGCCCTGATATAACAGTAATAATCACAATAGGCATATCATTAATAGACTATGAGACTAGAACATATTGCCCTGATATAACAGTAATAATCACAATAGGCATATCATTAATAGACTATGAGACTAGAACATATTGCCCTGATATAACAGTAATAATCACAATAGGCATATCATTAATAGACTATGAGACTAGAACATATTGCCCTGATATAACAGTAATAATCACAATATTAATAGACTATGAGACTAGAACATATTGCCCTGATATAACAGTAATAATCACAATATTAATAGACTATGAGACTAGAACATATTGCCCTGATATAACAGTAATAATCACATTATTAATAGACTATGAGACTAGAACATATTGCCCTGATATAACAGTAATAATCACAATAGGCATATCATTAATAGACTATGAGACTAGAACATATTGCCCTGATATAACAGTAATAATCACAATAGGCATATAATTAATAGACTATGAGACTAGAACATGTTGCCCTGATATAACAGTAATAATCACAATAGGCATATCATTAATAGACTATGAGACTAGAACATATTGCCCTGATATAACAGTAATAATCACAATATTAATAGACTATGAGACTAGAACATATTGCCCTGATATAACAGTAATAATCACAATAGGCATATCATTAATAGACTATGAGACTAGAACATATTGCCCTGATATAACAGTAATAATCACAATAGGCATATCATTAATAGACTATGAGACTAGAACATATTGCCCTGATATAACAGTAATAATCACAATAGGCATATCATTAATAGACTATGAGACTAGAACATATTGCCCTGATATAACAGTAATAATCACAATAGGCATATCATTAATAGACTATGAGACTAGAACATATTGCCCTGATATAACAGTAATAATCACAATAGGCATTAATAGACTATGAGACTAGAACATATTGCCCTGATATAACAGTAATAATCACAATATTAATAGACTATGAGACTAGAACATATTGCCCTGATATAACAGTAATAATCACAATATTAATAGACTATGAGACTAGAACATATTGCCCTGATATAACAGTAATAATCACAATAGGCATATCATTAATAGACTATGAGACTAGAACATATTGCCCTGATATAACAGTAATAATCACAATAGGCATATCATTAATAGACTATGAGACTAGAACATATTGCCCTGATATAACAGTAATAATCACAATAGGCATATCATTAATAGACTATGAGACTATAACATATTGCCCTGATATAACAGTAATAATCACAATAGGCATATCATTAATAGACTATGAGACTAGAACATATTGCCCTGATATAACAGTAATAATCACAATAGGCATATCATTAATAGACTATGAGACTAGAACATATTGCCCTGATATAACAGTAATAATCACAATAGGCATATCATTAATAGACTATGAGACTAGAACATATTGCCCTGATATAACAGTAATAATCACAATATTAAATAGACTATGAGACTAGAACATATTGCCCTGATATAACAGTAATAATCACAATATTAATAGACTATGAGACTAGAACATATTGCCCTGATATAACAGTAATAATCACAATAGGCATATCATTAATAGACTATGTGACTAGAACATATTGCCCTGATATAACAGTAATAATCACAATAGGCATATCATTAATAGACTATGTGACTAGAACATATTGCCCTGATATAACAGTAATAATCACAATAGGCATATCATTAATAGACTATGAGACTAGAACAGTATTGCCCTGATATAACAGTAATAATCACAATAGGCATATCATTAATAGACTATGAGACTAGAACATATTGCCCTGATATAACAGTTATAATCACAATAGGCATATCATTAATAGACTATGTGACTAGAACATATTGCCCTGATATAACAGTAATAATCACAATAGGCATATCATTAATAGACTATGAGACTAGAACATATTGCCCTGATATAACAGTTATAATCACAATAGGCATATCATTAATAGACTATGAGACTAGAACATATTGCCCTGATATAACAGTAATAATCACAATAGGCATATAATTAATAGACTATGTGACAAGAACATATTGCCCTGATATAACAGTAATAATCACAATAGGCATATCATTAATAGACTATGAGACTAGAACATATTGCCCTGATATAACAGTAATAATCACAATATTAATAGACTATGAGACTAGAACATATTGCCCTGATATAACAGTAATAATCACAATAGGCATATCATTAATAGACTATGAGACTAGAACATATTGCCCTGATATAACAGTAATAATCACAATAGGCATATCATTAATAGACTATGAGACTAGAACATATTGCCCTGATATAACAGTAATAATCACAATAGGCATATTTTAATAGACTATGAGACTAGAATATATTGCCCTGATATAACAGTAATAATCACAATAGGCATATCATTAATAGACTATGAGACTAGAACATATTGCCCTGATATAACAGTAATAATCACAATAGGCATATCATTAATAGACTATGTGACTAGAACATATTGCCCTGATATAACAGTAATAATCACAATAGGCATATCATTAATAGACTATGAGACTAGAACATATTGCCCTGATATAACAGTAATAATCACAATAGGCATATCATTAATAGACTATGAGACTAGAACATATTGCCCTGATATAACAGTAATAATCACAATAGGCATATCATTAATAGACTATGAGACTAGAACATATTGCCCTGATATAACAGTAATAATCACAATAGGCATATCATTAATAGACTATGAGACTAGAACATATTGCCCTGATATAACAGTAATAATCACAATAGGCATATCATTAATAGACTATGAGACTAGAACATATTGCCCTGATATAACAGTAATAATCACAATATTAATAGACTATGAGACTAGAACATATTGCCCTGATATAACAGTAATAATCACAATAGGCATATCATTAATAGACTATGAGACTAGAACATATTGCCCTGATATAACAGTAATAATCACAATAGGCATATCATTAATAGACTATGAGACTAGAACATATTGCCCTGATATAACAGTAATAATCACATATCATTAATAGACTATGAGACTAGAACATATTGCCCTGATATAACAGTAATAATCACAATAGGCATATCATTAATAGACTATGAGACTAGAACATATTGCCCTGATATAACAGTAATAATCACAATAGGCATATCATTAATAGACTATGTGACTAGAACATATTGCCCTGATATAACAGTAATAATCACAATAGGCATATCATTAATAGACTATGAGACTAGAACATATTGCCCTGATATAACAGTAATAATCACAATAGGCATATCATTAATAGACTATGAGACTAGAACATATTGCCCTGATATAACAGTAATAATCACAATAGGCATATCATTAATAGACTATGAGACTAGAACATATTGCCCTGATATAACAGTAATAATCACAATAGGCATATCATTAATAGACTATGAGACTAGAACATAGTTATAATCACAATAGGCATATTGCCCTGATATAACAGTAATAATCACAATAGGCATATCATTAATAGACTATGAGACTAGAACATATTGCCCTGATATAACAGTAATAATCACAATATTAATAGACTATGAGACTAGAACATATTGCCCTGATATAACAGTAATAATCACAATAGGCATATCATTAATAGACTATGAGACTAGAACATATTGCCCTGATATAACAGTAATAATCACAATAGGCATATCATTAATAGACTATGAGACTAGAACATATTGCCCTGATATAACAGTAATAATCACAATAGGCATATCATTAATAGACTATGAGACTAGAACATATTGCCCTGATATAACAGTAATAATCACAATAGGCATATCATTAATAGACTATGAGACTAGAACATATTGCCCTGATATAACAGTAATAATCACAATATTAATAGACTATGAGACTAGAACATATTGCCCTGATATAACAGTAATAATCACAATAGGCATATCATTAATAGACTATGAGACTAGAACATATTGCCCTGATATAACAGTAATAATCACAATAGGCATATCATTAATAGACTATGAGACTAGAACATATTGCCCTGATATAACAGTAATAATCACAATAGGCATATCATTAATAGACTATGAGACTAGAACATATTGCCCTGATATAACAGTAATAATCACAATATTAAATAGACTATGAGACTAGAACATATTGCCCTGATATAACAGTAATAATCACAATATTAATAGACTATGAGACTAGAACATATTGCCCTGATATAACAGTAATAATCACAATAGGCATTAAATAGACTATGAGACTAGAACATATTGCCCTGATATAACAGTAATAATCACAATAGGCATATCATTAATAGACTATGAGACTAGAACATATTGCCCTGATATAACAGTAATAATCACAATAGGCATATCATTAATAGACTATGAGACTAGAACATATTGCCCTGATATAACAGTAATAATCACAATAGGCATATCATTAATAGACTATGAGACTAGAACATATTGCCCTGATATAACAGTAATAATCACAATATTAATAGACTATGAGACTAGAACATATTGCCCTGATATAACAGTAATAATCACAATAGGCATATCATTAATAGACTATGAGACTAGAACATATTGCCCTGATATAACAGTAATAATCACAATAGGCATATCATTAATAGACTATGAGACTAGAACATATTGCCCTGATATAACAGTAATAATCACAATAGGCATATCATTAATAGACTATGAGACTAGAACATATTGCCCTGATATAACAGTAATAATCACAATAGGCATATCATTAATAGACTATGAGACTAGAACATATTGCCCTGATATAACAGTAATAATCACAATATTAATAGACTATGAGACTAGAACATATTGCCCTGATATAACAGTAATAATCACAATATTAATAGACTATGAGACTAGAACATATTGCCCTGATATAACAGTAATAATCACAATATTAATAGACTATGAGACTAGAACATATTGCCCTGATATAACAGTAATAATCACAATAGGCATATCATTAATAGACTATGAGACTAGAACATATTGCCCTGATATAACAGTAATAATCACAATAGGCATATCATTAATAGACTATGTGACTAGAACATATTGCCCTGATATAACAGTAATAATCACAATAGGCATATCATTAATAGACTATGAGACTAGAACATATTGCCCTGATATAACAGTAATAATCACAATAGGCATATCATTAATAGACTATGAGACTAGAACATATTGCCCTGATATAACAGTAATAATCACAATAGGCATATCATTAATAGACTATGAGACTAGAACATATTGCCCTGATATAACAGTAATAATCACAATAGGCATATCATTAATAGACTATGAGACTAGAACATATTGCCCTGATATAACAGTAATAATCACAATATTAATAGACTATGAGACTAGAACATATTGCCCTGATATAACAGTAATAATCACAATATATAATTAGACTATGAGACTAGAACATATTGCCCTGATATAACAGTAATAATCACAATAGGCATATCATTAATAGACTATGAGACTAGAACATATTGCCCTGATATAACAGTAATAATCACAATATATCATTAATAGACTATGAGACTAGAACATATTGCCCTGATATAACAGTAATAATCACAATAGGCATATCATTAATAGACTATGAGACTAGAACATATTGCCCTGATATAACAGTAATAATCACAATAGGCATATCATTAATAGACTATGAGACTAGAACATATTGCCCTGATATAACAGTAATAATCACAATAGGCATATCATTAATAGACTATGAGACTAGAACATATTGCCCTGATATAACAGTAATAATCACAATAGGCATATCATTAATAGACTATGAGACTAGAACATATTGCCCTGATATAACAGTAATAATCACAATAGGCATATCATTAATAGACTATGAGACTAGAACATATTGCCCTGATATAACAGTAATAATCACAATAGGCATATCATTAATAGACTATGAGACTAGAACATATTGCCCTGATATAACAGTAATAATCACAATATTAATAGACTATGAGACTAGAACATATTGCCCTGATATAACAGTAATAATCACAATAGGCATATCATTAATAGACTATGAGACTAGAACATATTGCCCTGATATAACAGTAATAATCACAATAGGCATATCATTAATAGACTATGAGACTAGAACATATTGCCCTGATATAACAGTAATAATCACAATAGGCATATCATTAATAGACTATGAGACTAGAACATATTGCCCTGATATAACAGTAATAATCACAATAGGCATATCATTAATAGACTATGAGACTAGAACATATTGCCCTGATATAACAGTAATAATCACAATAGGCATATCATTAATAGACTATGAGACTAGAACATATTGCCCTGATATAACAGTAATAATCACAATAGGCATATCATTAATAGACTATGAGACTAGAACATATTGCCCTGATATAACAGTAATAATCACAATAGGCATATCATTAATAGACTATGAGACTAGAACATATTGCCCTGATATAACAGTAATAATCACAATATTAATAGACTATGAGACTAGAACATATTGCCCTGATATAACAGTAATAATCACAATAGGCATATCATTAATAGACTATGAGACTAGAACATATTGCCCTGATATAACAGTAATAATCACAATAGGCATATCATTAATAGACTATGAGACTAGAACATATTGCCCTGATATAACAGTAATAATCACAATAGGCATATCATTAATAGACTATGAGACTAGAACATATTGCCCTGATATAACAGTAATAATCACAATAGGCATATCATTAATAGACTATGAGACTAGAACATATTGCCCTGATATAACAGTAATAATCACAATATTAATAGACTATGAGACTAGAACATATTGCCCTGATATAACAGTAATAATCACAATAGGCATATCATTAATAGACTATGAGACTAGAACATATTGCCCTGATATAACAGTAATAATCACAATAGGCATATCATTAATAGACTATGAGACTAGAACATATTGCCCTGATATAACAGTAATAATCACAATAGGCATATCATTAATAGACTATGAGACTAGAACATATTGCCCTGATATAACAGTAATAATCACAATATTAATAGACTATGAGACTAGAACATATTGCCCTGATATAACAGTAATAATCACAATAGGCATATCATTAATAGACTATGAGACTAGAACATATTGCCCTGATATAACAGTAATAATCACAATAGGCATATCATTAATAGACTATGAGACTAGAACATATTGCCCTGATATAACAGTAATAATCACAATAGGCATATCATTAATAGACTATGAGACTAGAACATATTGCCCTGATATAACAGTAATAATCACAATAGGCATATAATTAATAGACTATGAGACTAGAACATATTGCCCTGATATAACAGTAATAATCACAATAGGCATATCATTAATAGACTATGAGACTAGAACATATTGCCCTGATATAACAGTAATAATCACAATAGGCATATAATAGACTATGAGACTAGAACATATTGCCCTGATATAACAGTAATAATCACAATAGGCATATCATTAATAGACTATGAGACTAGAACATATTGCCCTGATATAACAGTAATAATCACAATATATAATAGACTATGAGACTAGAACATATTGCCCTGATATAACAGTAATAATCACAATATCATAATAGACTATGAGACTAGAACATATTGCCCTGATATAACAGTAATAATCACAATATTAATAGACTATGAGACTAGAACATATTGCCCTGATATAACAGTAATAATCACAATAGGCATATCATTAATAGACTATGAGACTAGAACATATTGCCCTGATATAACAGTAATAATCACAATAGGCATATCATTAATAGACTATGAGACTAGAACATATTGCCCTGATATAACAGTAATAATCATGAGACTAGAACATATTGCCCTGATATAACAGTATAATCATTAATAGACTATGAGACTAGAACATATTGCCCTGATATAACAGTAATAATCACAATAGGCATATCATTAATAGACTATGAGACTAGAACATATTGCCCTGATATAACAGTAATAATCACAATAGGCATATCATTAATAGACTATGAGACTAGAACATATTGCCCTGATATAACAGTAATAATCACAATAGGCATATCATTAATAGACTATGAGACTAGAACATATTGCCCTGATATAACAGTAATAATCACAATATTAATAGACTATGAGACTAGAACATATTGCCCTGATATAACAGTAATAATCACAATAGGCATATCAAATAGACTATGAGACTAGAACATATTGCCCTGATATAACAGTAATAATCACAATATTAATAGACTATGAGACTAGAACATATTGCCCTGATATAACAGTAATAATCACAATAGGCATATCATTAATAGACTATGAGACTAGAACATATTGCCCTGATATAACAGTAATAATCACAATAGGCATATCATTAATAGACTATGTGACTCGAACATATTGCCCTGATATAACAGTAATAATCACAATAGGCATATCATTAATAGACTATGAGACTAGAACATATTGCCCTGATATAACAGTAATAATCACAATAGGCATATCATTAATAGACTATGAGACTAGAACATATTGCCCTGATATAACAGTAATAATCACAATAGGCATATCATTAATAGACTATGAGACTAGAACATATTGCCCTGATATAACAGTAATAATCACAATAGGCATATCATTAATAGACTATGAGACTAGAACATATTGCCCTGATATAACAGTAATAATCACAATATTAAATAGACTATGAGACTAGAACATATTGCCCTGATATAACAGTAATAATCACAATATATATATATAGACTATGAGACTAGAACATATTGCCCTGATATAACAGTAATAATCACAATAGGCATATCATTAATAGACTATGAGACTAGAACATATTGCCCTGATATAACAGTAATAATCACAATAGGCATATCATTAATAGACTATGAGACTAGAACATATTGCCCTGATATAACAGTAATAATCACAATAGGCATATCATTAATAGACTATGAGACTAGAACATATTGCCCTGATATAACAGTAATAATCACAATAGACTATGAGACTATATCATATAATAATAATCACAATAGATATCTTAATGAGACTAGAACATATTGCCCTGATATAACAGTAATAATCACAATAGGCATATCATTAATAGACTATGTGACTAGAACATATTGCCCTGATATAACAGTAATAATCACAATAGGCATATCATTAATAGACTATGAGACTAGAACATATTGCCCTGATATAACAGTAATAATCACAATAGGCATATCATTAATAGACTATGAGACTAGAACATATTGCCCTGATATAACAGTAATAATCACAATAGGCATATAATTAATAGACTATGAGACTAGAACATATTGCCCTGATATAACAGTAATAATCACAATAGGCATATCATTAATAGACTATGAGACTAGAACATATTGCCCTGATATAACAGTAATAATCACAATATTAAATAGACTATGAGACTAGAACATATTGCCCTGATATAACAGTAATAATCACAATAATCACAATAGGCATATCATTAATAGACTATGAGACTAGAACATATTGCCCTGATATAACAGTAATAATCACAATAGGCATATCATTAATAGACTATGAGACTAGAACATATTGCCCTGATATAACAGTAATAATCACAATAGGCATATAATAGACTATGAGACTAGAACATATTGCCCTGATATAACAGTAATAATCACAATAGGCATATCATTAATAGACTATGTGACTAGAACATATTGCCCTGATATAACAGTAATAATCACAATAGGCATATCATTAATAGACTATGAGACTAGAACATATTGCCCTGATATAACAGTAATAATCACAATAGGCATATCATTAATAGACTATGAGACTAGAACATATTGCCCTGATATAACAGTAATAATCACAATAGGCATATCATTAATAGACTATGAGACTAGAACTAGAACATATTGCCCTGATATAACAGTAATAATCACAATAGGCATATCATTAATAGACTATGAGACTAGAACATATTGCCCTGATATAACAGTAATAATCACAATAGGCATATCATTAATAGACTATGAGACTAGAACATATTGCCCTGATATAACAGTAATAATCACAATAGGCATATAATTAATAGACTATGAGACTAGAACATATTGCCCTGATATAACAGTAATAATCACAATATTAATAGACTATGAGACTAGAACATATTGCCCTGATATAACAGTAATAATCACAATAGGCATATCATTAATAGACTATGAGACTAGAACATATTGCCCTGATATAACAGTAATAATCACAATAGGCATATCATTAATAGACTATGAGACTAGAACATATTGCCCTGATATAACAGTAATAATCACAATAGGCATATCATTAATAGACTATGAGACTAGAACATATTGCCCTGATATAACAGTAATAATCACAATAGGCATATCATTAATAGACTATGAGACTAGAACATATTGCCCTGATATAACAGTAATAATCACAATAGGCATATCATTAATAGACTATGAGACTAGAACATATTGCCCTGATATAACAGTAATAATCACAATAGGCATATCATTAATAGACTATGAGACTAGAACATATTGCCCTGATATAACAGTAATAATCACAATAGGCATATCATTAATAGACTATGAGACTAGAACATATTGCCCTGATATAACAGTAATAATCACAATAGGCATATCATTAATAGACTATGAGACTAGAACATATTGCCCTGATATAACAGTAATAATCACAATAGGCATATCATTAATAGACTATGAGACTAGAACATATTGCCCTGATATAACAGTAATAATCACAATAGGCATATCATTAATAGACTATGAGACTAGAACATATTGCCCTGATATAACAGTAATAATCACAATATTAATAGACTATGAGACTAGAACATATTGCCCTGATATAACAGTAATAATCACAATAGGCATATCATTAATAGACTATGAGACTAGAACATATTGCCCTGATATAACAGTAATAATCACAATAGGCATATCATTAATAGACTATGAGACTAGAACATATTGCCCTGATATAACAGTAATAATCACAATAGGCATATCATTAATAGACTATGAGACTAGAACATATTGCCCTGATATAACAGTAATAATCACAATATATAATAGACTATGAGACTAGAACATATTGCCCTGATATAACAGTAATAATCACAATAGGCATATCATTAATAGACTATGAGACTAGAACATATTGCCCTGATATAACAGTAATAATCACAATAGGCATATCATTAATAGACTATGAGACTAGAACATATTGCCCTGATATAACAGTAATAATCACAATAGGCATATCATTAATAGACTATGAGACTAGAACATATTGCCCTGATATAACAGTAATAATCACAATAGGCATATCATTAATAGACTATGAGACTAGAACATATTGCCCTGATATAACAGTAATAATCACAATATTAATAGACTATGAGACTAGAACATATTGCCCTGATATAACAGTAATAATCACAATAGGCATATCATTAATAGACTATGAGACTAGAACATATTGCCCTGATATAACAGTAATAATCACAATAGGCATATCATTAATAGACTATGAGACTAGAACATATTGCCCTGATATAACAGTAATAATCACAATAGGCATATCATTAATAGACTATGAGACTAGAACATATTGCCCTGATATAACAGTAATAATCACAATAGGCATATCATTAATAGACTATGAGACTAGAACATATTGCCCTGATATAACAGTAATAATCACAATAGGCATATCATTAATAGACTATGAGACTAGAACATATTGCCCTGATATAACAGTAATAATCACAATATTAATAGACTATGAGACTAGAACATATTGCCCTGATATAACAGTAATAATCACAATATTAATAGACTATGAGACTAGAACATATTGCCCTGATATAACAGTAATAATCACAATAGGCATATCATTAATAGACTATGAGACTAGAACATATTGCCCTGATATAACAGTAATAATCACAATAGGCATATCATTAATAGACTATGAGACTAGAACATATTGCCCTGATATAACAGTAATAATCACAATAGGCATATCATTAATAGACTATGAGACTAGAACATATTGCCCTGATATAACAGTAATAATCACAATAGGCATATCATTAATAGACTATGAGACTAGAACATATTGCCCTGATATAACAGTAATAATCACAATAGGCATATCATTAATAGACTATGAGACTAGAACATATTGCCCTGATATAACAGTAATAATCACAATAGGCATATCATTAATAGACTATGAGACTAGAACATATTGCCCTGATATAACAGTAATAATCACAATAGGCATATCATTAATAGACTATGAGACTAGAACATATTGCCCTGATATAACAGTAATAATCACAATATTAATAGACTATGAGACTAGAACATATTGCCCTGATATAACAGTAATAATCACAATAGGCATATCATTAATAGACTATGAGACTAGAACATATTGCCCTGATATAACAGTAATAATCACAATAGGCATATCATTAATAGACTATGAGACTAGAACATATTGCCCTGATATAACAGTAATAATCACAATAGGCATATCATTAATAGACTATGAGACTAGAACATATTGCCCTGATATAACAGTAATAATCACAATATTAATAGACTATGAGACTAGAACATATTGCCCTGATATAACAGTAATAATCACAATAGGCATATCATTAATAGACTATGTGACTAGAACATATTGCCCTGATATAACAGTAATAATCACAATAGGCATATCATTAATAGACTATGAGACTAGAACATATTGCCCTGATATAACAGTAATAATCACAATAGGCATATCATTAATAGACTATGAGACTAGAACATATTGCCCTGATATAACAGTAATAATCACAATAGGCATATCATTAATAGACTATGAGACTAGAACATATTGCCCTGATATAACAGTAATAATCACAATAGGCATATCATTAATAGACTATGAGACTAGAACATATTGCCCTGATATAACAGTAATAATCACAATATTAATAGACTATGAGACTAGAACATATTGCCCTGATATAACAGTAATAATCACAATAGGCATATCATTAATAGACTATGAGACTAGAACATATTGCCCTGATATAACAGTAATAATCACAATAGGCATATCATTAATAGACTATGAGACTAGAACATATTGCCCTGATATAACAGTAATAATCACAATAGGCATATCATTAATAGACTATGAGACTAGAACATATTGCCCTGATATAACAGTAATAATCACAATAGGCATATCATTAATAGACTATGTGACTAGAACATATTGCCATGATATAACAGTAATAATCACAATAGGCATATATTAATAGACTATGAGACTAGAACATATTGCCCTGATATAACAGTAATAATCACAATAGGCATATCATTAATAGACTATGAGACTAGAACATATTGCCCTGATATAACAGTAATAATCACAATAGGCATATCATTAATAGACTATGAGACTAGAACATATTGCCCTGATATAACAGTAATAATCACAATAGGCATATCATTAATAGACTATGAGACTAGAACATATTGCCCTGATATAACAGTAATAATCACAATAGGCATATCATTAATAGACTATGTAGAACTAGAACATATAATGCCCTGATATAACAGTAATAATCACAATAGGCATATCATTAATAGACTATGAGACTAGAACATATTGCCCTGATATAACAGTAATAATCACAATAGGCATATCATTAATAGACTATGAGACTAGAACATATTGCCCTGATATAACAGTAATAATCACAATAGGCATATCATTAATAGACTATGAGACTAGAACATATTGCCCTGATATAACAGTAATAATCACAATAGGCATATCATTAATAGACTATGAGACTAGAACATATTGCCCTGATATAACAGTAATAATCACAATATTAATAGACTATGAGACTAGAACATATTGCCCTGATATAACAGTAATAATCACAATAGGCATATCATTAATAGACTATGAGACTAGAACATATTGCCCTGATATAACAGTAATAATCACAATAGGCATATCATTAATAGACTATGAGACTAGAACATATTGCCCTGATATAACAGTAATAATCACAATAGGCATATCATTAATAGACTATGAGACTAGAACATATTGCCCTGATATAACAGTAATAATCACAATAGGCATATCATTAATAGACTATGAGACTAGAACATATTGCCCTGATATAACAGTAATAATCACAATAGGCATATCATTAATAGACTATGAGACTAGAACATATTGCCCTGATATAACAGTAATAATCACAATAGGCATATCATTAATAGACTATGAGACTAGAACATATTGCCCTGATATAACAGTAATAATCACAATAGGCATATCATTAATAGACTATGAGACTAGAACATATTGCCCTGATATAACAGTAATAATCACAATAGGCATATCATTAATAGACTATGAGACTAGAACATATTGCCCTGATATAACAGTAATAATCACAATAGGCATATCATTAATAGACTATGAGACTAGAACATATTGCCCTGATATAACAGTAATAATCACAATAGGCATATCATTAATAGACTATGAGACTAGAACATATTGCCCTGATATAACAGTAATAATCACAATAGGCATATCATTAATAGACTATGAGACTAGAACATATTGCCCTGATATAACAGTAATAATCACAATAGGCATATCATTAATAGACTATGAGACTAGAACATATTGCCCTGATATAACAGTAATAATCACAATAGGCATATCATTAATAGACTATGAGACTAGAACATATTGCCCTGATATAACAGTAATAATCACAATAGGCATATCATTAATAGACTATGAGACTAGAACATATTGCCCTGATATAACAGTAATAATCACAATAGGCATATCATTAATAGACTATGAGACTAGAACATATTGCCCTGATATAACAGTAATAATCACAATAGGCATATCATTAATAGACTATGAGACTAGAACATATTGCCCTGATATAACAGTAATAATCACAATAGGCATATCATTAATAGACTATGAGACTAGAACATATTGCCCTGATATAACAGTAATAATCACAATAGGCATATCATTAATAGACTATGAGACTAGAACATATTGCCCTGATATAACAGTAATAATCACAATAGGCATATCATTAATAGACTATGAGACTAGAACATATTGCCCTGATATAACAGTAATAATCACAATAGGCATATCATTAATAGACTATGAGACTAGAACATATTGCCCTGATATAACAGTAATAATCACAATAGGCATATCATTAATAGACTATGAGACTAGAACATATTGCCCTGATATAACAGTAATAATCACAATAGGCATATCATTAATAGACTATGAGACTAGAACATATTGCCCTGATATAACAGTAATAATCACAATAGGCATATCATTAATAGACTATGAGACTAGAACATATTGCCCTGATATAACAGTAATAATCACAATAGGCATATCATTAATAGACTATGAGACTAGAACATATTGCCCTGATATAACAGTAATAATCACAATAGGCATATCATTAATAGACTATGAGACTAGAACATATTGCCCTGATATAACAGTAATAATCACAATAGGCATATCATTAATAGACTATGAGACTAGAACATATTGCCCTGATATAACAGTAATAATCACAATAGGCATATCATTAATAGACTATGAGACTAGAACATATTGCCCTGATATAACAGTAATAATCACAATAGGCATATCATTAATAGACTATGAGACTAGAACATATTGCCCTGATATAACAGTAATAATCACAATAGGCATATCATTAATAGACTATGTGACTAGAACATATTGCCCTGATATAACAGTAATAATCACAATAGGCATATCATTAATAGACTATGAGACTAGAACATATTGCCCTGATATAACAGTAATAATCACAATAGGCATATCATTAATAGACTATGTGACTAGAACTAGAACATATTGCCCTGATATAACAGTAATAATCACAATAGGCATATCATTAATAGACTATGAGACTAGAACATATTGCCCTGATATAACAGTAATAATCACAATAGGCATATCATTAATAGACTATGAGACTAGAACATATTGCCCTGATATAACAGTAATAATCACAATAGGCATATCATTAATAGACTATGAGACTAGAACATATTGCCCTGATATAACAGTAATAATCACAATAGGCATATCATTAATAGACTATGAGACTAGAACATATTGCCCTGATATAACAGTAATAATCACAATATTATATCATTAATAGACTATGAGACTAGAACATATTGCCCTGATATAACAGTAATAATCACAATAGGCATATCATTAATAGACTATGTGACTAGAACATATTGCCCTGATATAACAGTAATAATCACAATAGGCATATCATTAATAGACTATGTGACTAGAACATATTGCCCTGATATAACAGTAATAATCACAATAGGCATATCATTAATAGACTATGAGACTAGAACATATTGCCCTGATATAACAGTAATAATCACAATAGGCATATCATTAATAGACTATGAGACTAGAACATATTGCCCTGATATAACAGTAATAATCACAATAGGCATATCATTAATAGACTATGTGACTAGAACATATTGCCCTGATATAACAGTAATAATCACAATAGGCATATCATTAATAGACTATGAGACTAGAACATATTGCCCTGATATAACAGTAATAATCACAATAGGCATATCATTAATAGACTATGAGACTAGAACATATTGCCCTGATATAACAGTAATAATCACAATAGGCATATCATTAATAGACTATGAGACTAGAACATATTGCCCTGATATAACAGTAATAATCACAATAGGCATATCATTAATAGACTATGAGACTAGAACATATTGCCCTGATATAACAGTAATAATCACAATAGGCATATCATTAATAGACTATGAGACTAGAACATATTGCCCTGATATAACAGTAATAATCACAATAGGCATATCATTAATAGACTATGAGACTAGAACATATTGCCCTGATATAACAGTAATAATCACAATAGGCATATCATTAATAGACTATGAGACTAGAACATATTGCCCTGATATAACAGTAATAATCACAATAGGCATATCATTAATAGACTATGAGACTAGAACATATTGCCCTGATATAACAGTAATAATCACAATAGGCATATCAGACTATGAGACTAGAACATATTGCCCTGATATAACAGTAATAATCACAATAGGCATATCATTAATAGACTATGAGACTAGAACATATTGCCCTGATATAACAGTAATAATCACAATAGGCATATCATTAATAGACTATGAGACTAGAACATATTGCCCTGATATAACAGTAATAATCACAATAGGCATATCATTAATAGACTATGAGACTAGAACATATTGCCCTGATATAACAGTAATAATCACAATAGGCATATCATTAATAGACTATGAGACTAGAACATATTGCCCTGATATAACAGTAATAATCACAATAGGCATATCATTAATAGACTATGAGACTAGAACATATTGCCCTGATATAACAGTAATAATCACAATAGGCATATCATTAATAGACTATGAGACTAGAACATATTGCCCTGATATAACAGTAATAATCACAATAGGCATATCATTAATAGACTATGAGACTAGAACATATTGCCCTGATATAACAGTAATAATCACAATAGGCATATCATTAATAGACTATGAGACTAGAACATATTGCCCTGATATAACAGTAATAATCAAATAGGCATATCATTAATAGACTATGAGACTAGAACATATTGCCCTGATATAACAGTAATAATCACAATAGGCATATCATTAATAGACTATGAGACTAGAACATATTGCCCTGATATAACAGTAATAATCACAATAGGCATATCATTAATAGACTATGAGACTAGAACATATTGCCCTGATATAACAGTAATAATCACAATAGGCATATCATTAATAGACTATGAGACTAGAACATATTGCCCTGATATAACAGTAATAATCACAATAGGCATATCATTAATAGACTATGAGACTAGAACATATTGCCCTGATATAACAGTAATAATCACAATAGGCATATCATTAATAGACTATGAGACTAGAACATATTGCCCTGATATAACAGTAATAATCACAATAGGCATATCATTAATAGACTATGAGACTAGAACATATTGCCCTGATATAACAGTAATAATCACAATAGGCATATCATTAATAGACTATGAGACTAGAACATATTGCCCTGATATAACAGTAATAATCACAATAGGCATATCATTAATAGACTATGAGACTAGAACATATTGCCCTGATATAACAGTAATAATCACAATAGGCATATCATTAATAGACTATGAGACTAGAACATATTGCCCTGATATAACAGTAATAATCACAATAGGCATATCATTAATAGACTATGAGACTAGAACATATTGCCCTGATATAACAGTAATAATCACAATAGGCATATCATTAATAGACTATGAGACTAGAACATATTGCCCTGATATAACAGTAATAATCACAATAGGCATATTAATAGACTATGAGACTAGAACATATTGCCCTGATATAACAGTAATAATCACAATAGGCATATCATTAATAGACTATGAGACTAGAACATATTGCCCTGATATAACAGTAATAATCACAATAGGCATATCATTAATAGACTATGAGACTAGAACATATTGCCCTGATATAACAGTAATAATCACAATAGGCATATCATTAATAGACTATGAGACTAGAACATATTGCCCTGATATAACAGTAATAATCACAATAGGCATATCATTAATAGACTATGAGACTAGAACATATTGCCCTGATATAACAGTAATAATCACAATAGGCATATCATTAATAGACTATGAGACTAGAACATATTGCCCTGATATAACAGTAATAATCACAATAGGCATATCATTAATAGACTATGAGACTAGAACATATTGCCCTGATATAACAGTAATAATCACAATAGGCATATAACAGTTAATCAGACTATGTGACTAGAACATATTGCCCTGATATAACAGTAATAATCACAATAGGCATATCATTAATAGACTATGAGACTAGAACATATTGCCCTGATATAACAGTAATAATCACAATAGGCATATCATTAATAGACTATGAGACTAGAACATATTGCCCTGATATAACAGTAATAATCACAATAGGCATATCATTAATAGACTATGAGACTAGAACATATTGCCCTGATATAACAGTAATAATCACAATAGGCATATCATTAATAGACTATGAGACTAGAACATATTGCCCTGATATAACAGTAATAATCACAATAGGCATATCATTAATAGACTATGAGACTAGAACATATTGCCCTGATATAACAGTAATAATCACAATAGGCATATCATTAATAGACTATGAGACTAGAACATATTGCCCTGATATAACAGTAATAATCACAATAGGCATATCATTAATAGACTATGAGACTAGAACATATTGCCCTGATATAACAGTAATAATCACAATAGGCATATCATTAATAGACTATGAGACTAGAACATATTGCCCTGATATAACAGTAATAATAATCATATCAATAGGCATATCATTAATAGACTATGAGACTAGAACATATTGCCCTGATATAACAGTAATAATCACAATAGGCATATCATTAATAGACTATGAGACTAGAACATATTGCCCTGATATAACAGTAATAATCACAATAGGCATATCATTAATAGACTATGAGACTAGAACATATTGCCCTGATATAACAGTAATAATCACAATAGGCATATCATTAATAGACTATGAGACTAGAACATATTGCCCTGATATAACAGTAATAATCAATAGACTATGAGACTAGAACATATTGCCCTGATATAACAGTAATAATCACAATAGGCATATCATTAATAACTATGAGACTAGAACATATTGCCCTGATATAACAGTAATAATCACAATAGGCATATCATTAATAGACTAAGACTAGAACATATTGCCCTGATATAACAGTAATAATCACAATAGGCATATCATTAATAGACTATAAGAACATATTGCCCTGATATAACAGTAATAATCACAATAGGCATATCATTAATAGACTATGAGACTAGAACATATTGCCCTGATATAACAGTAATAATCACAATAGGCATATCATTAATAGACTATGAGACTAGAACATATTGCCCTGATATAACAGTAATAATCACAATAGGCATATCATTAATAGACTATGAGACTAGAACATATTGCCCTGATATAACAGTAATAATCACAATAGGCATATCATTAATAGACTATGTGACTAGAACATATTGCCCTGATATAACAGTAATAATCACAATAGGCATATCATTAATAGACTATGAGACTAGAACATATTGCCCTGATATAACAGTAATAATCACAATAGGCATATCATTAATAGACTATGAGACTAGAACATATTGCCCTGATATAACAGTAATAATCACAATAGGCATATCATTAATAGACTATGAGACTAGAACATATTGCCCTGATATAACAGTAATAATCACAATAGGCATATCATTAATAGACTATGAGACTAGAACATATTGCCCTGATATAACAGTAATAATCACAATAGGCATATCATTAATAGACTATGAGACTAGAACATATTGCCCTGATATAACAGTAATAATCACAATAGGCATATCATTAATAGACTATGAGACTAGAACATATTGCCCTGATATAACAGTAATAATCACAATAGGCATATCATTAATAGACTATGAGACTAGAACATATTGCCCTGATATAACAGTAATAATCACAATAGGCATATCATTAATAGACTATGAGACTAGAACATATTGCCCTGATATAACAGTAATAATCACAATAGGCATATCATTAATAGACTATGAGACTAGAACATATTGCCCTGATATAACAGTAATAATCACAATAGGCATATCATTAATAGACTATGTGACTAGAACATATTGCCCTGATATAACAGTAATAATCACAATAGGCATATCATTAATAGACTATGAGACTAGAACATATTGCCCTGATATAACAGTAATAATCACAATAGGCATATCATTAATAGACTATGAGACTAGAACATATTGCCCTGATATAACAGTAATAATCACAATAGGCATATCATTAATAGACTATGAGACTAGAACATATTGCCCTGATATAACAGTAATAATCACAATAGGCATATCATTAATAGACTATGAGACTAGAACATATTGCCCTGATATAACAGTAATAATCACAATAGGCATATCATTAATAGACTATGAGACTAGAACATATTGCCCTGATATAACAGTAATAATCACAATAGGCATATCATTAATAGACTATGAGACTAGAACATATTGCCCTGATATAACAGTAATAATCACAATAGGCATATCATTAATAGACTATGAGACTAGAACATATTGCCCTGATATAACAGTAATAATCACAATAGGCATATCATTAATAGACTATGAGACTAGAACATATTGCCCTGATATAACAGTAATAATCACAATAGGCATATCATTAATAGACTATGAGACTAGAACATATTGCCCTGATATAACAGTAATAATCACAATAGGCATATCATTAATAGACTATGAGACTAGAACATATTGCCCTGATATAACAGTAATAATCACAATAGGCATATCATTAATAGACTATGAGACTAGAACATATTGCCCTGATATAACAGTAATAATCACAATAGGCATATCATTAATAGACTATGAGACTAGAACATATTGCCCTGATATAACAGTAATAATCACAATAGGCATATCATTAATAGACTATGAGACTAGAACATATTGCCCTGATATAACAGTAATAATCACAATAGGCATATCATTAATAGACTATGAGACTAGAACATATTGCCCTGATATAACAGTAATAATCACAATAGGCATATCATTAATAGACTATGAGACTAGAACATATTGCCCTGATATAACAGTAATAATCACAATAGGCATATCATTAATAGACTATGAGACTAGAACATATTGCCCTGATATAACAGTAATAATCACAATAGGCATATCATTAATAGACTATGAGACTAGAACATATTGCCCTGATATAACAGTAATAATCACAATAGGCATATCATTAATAGACTATGAGACTAGAACATATTGCCCTGATATAACAGTAATAATCACAATAGGCATATCATTAATAGACTATGAGACTAGAACATATTGCCCTGATATAACAGTAATAATCACAATATTAATAGACTATGAGACTAGAACATATTGCCCTGATATAACAGTAATAATCACAATAGGCATATCATTAATAGACTATGAGACTAGAACATATTGCCCTGATATAACAGTAATAATCACAATATTAATAGACTATGAGACTAGAACATATTGCCCTGATATAACAGTAATAATCACAATAGGCATATCATTAATAGACTATGAGACTAGAACATATTGCCCTGATATAACAGTAATAATCACAATAGGCATATCATTAATAGACTATGAGACTAGAACATATTGCCCTGATATAACAGTAATAATCACAATAGGCATATCATTAATAGACTATGAGACTAGAACATATTGCCCTGATATAACAGTAATAATCACAATAGGCATATCATTAATAGACTATGAGACTAGAACATATTGCCCTGATATAACAGTAATAATCACAATAGGCATATCATTAATAGATCATTAATAGACTATGAGACTAGAACATATTGCCCTGATATAACAGTAATAATCACAATAGGCATATCATTAATAGACTATGAGACTAGAACATATTGCCCTGATATAACAGTAATAATCACAATAGGCATATCATTAATAGACTATGAGACTAGAACATATTGCCCTGATATAACAGTAATAATCACAATAGGCATATCATTAATAGACTATGAGACTAGAACATATTGCCCTGATATAACAGTAATAATCACAATAGGCATATCATTAATAGACTATGAGACTAGAACATATTGCCCTGATATAACAGTAATAATCACAATAGGCATATCATTAATAGACTATGAGACTAGAACATATTGCCCTGATATAACAGTAATAATCACAATAGGCATATCATTAATAGACTATGAGACTAGAACATATTGCCCTGATATAACAGTAATAATCACAATAGGCATATCATTAATAGACTATGAGACTAGAACATATTGCCCTGATATAACAGTAATAATCAACAGTATATAATCACAATAGGCATATCATTAATAGACTATGAGACTAGAACATATTGCCCTGATATAACAGTAATAATCACAATAGGCATATCATTAATAGACTATGAGACTAGAACATATTGCCCTGATATAACAGTAATAATCACAATAGGCATATCATTAATAGACTATGAGACTAGAACATATTGCCCTGATATAACAGTAATAATCACAATAGGCATATCATTAATAGACTATGAGACTAGAACATATTGCCCTGATATAACAGTAATAATCACAATAGGCATATCATTAATAGACTATGAGACTAGAACATATTGCCCTGATATAACAGTAATAATCACAATAGGCATATCATTAATAGACTATGAGACTAGAACATATTGCCCTGATATAACAGTAATAATCACAATAGGCATATCATTAATAGACTATGTGACTAGAACATATTGCCCTGATATAACAGTAATAATCACAATAGGCATATCATTAATAGACTATGAGACTAGAACATATTGCCCTGATATAACAGTAATAATCACAATAGGCATATCATTAATAGACTATGAGACTAGAACATATTGCCCTGATATAACAGTAATAATCACAATAGGCATATCATTAATAGACTATGAGACTAGAACATATTGCCCTGATATAACAGTAATAATCACAATAGGCATATCATTAATAGACTATGAGACTAGAACATATTGCCCTGATATAACAGTAATAATCACAATAGGCATATCATTAATAGACTATGAGACTAGAACATATTGCCCTGATATAACAGTAATAATCACAATAGGCATATCATTAATAGACTATGAGACTAGAACATATTGCCCTGATATAACAGTAATAATCACAATAGGCATATCATTAATAGACTATGAGACTAGAACATATTGCCCTGATATAACAGTAATAATCACAATAGGCATATCATTAATAGACTATGAGACTAGAACATATTGCCCTGATATAACAGTAATAATCACAATAGGCATATCATTAATAGACTATGAGACTAGAACATATTGCCCTGATATAACAGTAATAATCACAATAGGCATATCATTAATAGACTATGAGACTAGAACATATTGCCCTGATATAACAGTAATAATCACAATAGGCATATCATTAATAGACTATGAGACTAGAACATATTGCCCTGATATAACAGTAATAATCACAATAGGCATATAATAGACTATGAGACTAGAACATATTGCCCTGATATAACAGTAATAATCACAATAGGCATATCATTAATAGACTATGAGACTAGAACATATTGCCCTGATATAACAGTAATAATCACAATAGGCATATCATTAATAGACTATGAGACTAGAACATATTGCCCTGATATAACAGTAATAATCACAATAGGCATATCATTAATAGACTATGAGACTAGAACATATTGCCCTGATATAACAGTAATAATCACAATAGGCATATCATTAATAGACTATGAGACTAGAACATATTGCCCTGATATAACAGTAATAATCATATATGAGACTAGAACATATTGCCCTGATATAACAGTAATAATCACAATATTAATAGACTATGAGACTAGAACATATTGCCCTGATATAACAGTAATAATCACAATAGGCATATCATTAATAGACTATGAGACTAGAACATATTGCCCTGATATAACAGTAATAATCACAATAGGCATATCATTAATAGACTATGAGACTAGAACATATTGCCCTGATATAACAGTAATAATCACAATAGGCATATCATTAATAGACTATGAGACTAGAACATATTGCCCTGATATAACAGTAATAATCACAATAGGCATATCATTAATAGACTATGAGACTAGAACATATTGCCCTGATATAACAGTAATAATCACAATAGGCATTAATAGACTATGAGACTAGAACATATTGCCCTGATATAACAGTAATAATCACAATAGGCATATCATTAATAGACTATGAGACTAGAACATATTGCCCTGATATAACAGTAATAATCACAATAGGCATATCATTATAGACTATGAGACTAGAACATATTGCCCTGATATAACAGTAATAATCACAATAGGCATATCATTAATAGACTATGAGACTAGAACATATTGCCCTGATATAACAGTAATAATCACAATAGGCATATCATTAATAGACTATGAGACTAGAACATATTGCCCTGATATAACAGTAATAATCACAATAGGCATATCATTAATAGACTATGAGACTAGAACATATTGCCCTGATATAACAGTAATAATCACAATAGGCATATCATTAATAGACTATGAGACTAGAACATATTGCCCTGATATAACAGTAATAATCACAATAGGCATATCATTAATAGACTATGAGACTAGAACATATTGCCCTGATATAACAGTAATAATCACAATAGGCATATCATTAATAGACTATGAGACTAGAACATATTGCCCTGATATAACAGTAATAATCACAATATTAATAGACTATGAGACTAGAACATATTGCCCTGATATAACAGTAATAATCACAATAGGCATATCATTAATAGACTATGTGACTAGAACATATTGCCCTGATATAACAGTAATAATCACAATAGGCATATCATTAATAGACTATGAGACTAGAACATATTGCCCTGATATAACAGTAATAATCACAATAGGCATATCATTAATAGACTATGAGACTAGAACATATTGCCCTGATATAACAGTAATAATCACAATAGGCATATCATTAATAGACTATGAGACTAGAACATATTGCCCTGATATAACAGTAATAATCACAATAGGCATATCATTAATAGACTATGAGACTAGAACATATTGCCCTGATATAACAGTAATAATCACAATAGGCATATCATTAATAGACTATGAGACTAGAACATATTGCCCTGATATAACAGTAATAATCACAATAGGCATATCATTAATAGACTATGAGACTAGAACATATTGCCCTGATATAACAGTAATAATCACAATAGGCATATCATTAATAGACTATGAGACTAGAACATATTGCCCTGATATAACAGTAATAATCACATATCATTAATAGACTATGCATTAATAGACTATGAGACTAGAACATATTGCCCTGATATAACAGTAATAATCACAATAGGCATATCATTAATAGACTATGAGACTAGAACATATTGCCCTGATATAACAGTAATAATCACAATAGGCATATCATTAATAGACTATGAGACTAGAACATATTGCCCTGATATAACAGTAATAATCACAATAGGCATATCATTAATAGACTATGAGACTAGAACATATTGCCCTGATATAACAGTAATAATCACAATAGGCATATCATTAATAGACTATGAGACTAGAACATATTGCCCTGATATAACAGTAATAATCACAATAGGCATATCATTAATAGACTATGAGACTAGAACATATTGCCCTGATATAACAGTAATAATCACAATAGGCATATCATTAATAGACTATGAGACTAGAACATATTGCCCTGATATAACAGTAATAATCACAATAGGCATATCATTAATAGACTATGAGACTAGAACATATTGCCCTGATATAACAGTAATAATCACAATAGGTATATCATTAATAGATATCATTAATAGACTATGAGACTAGAACATATTGCCCTGATATAACAGTAATAATCACAATAGGCATATCATTAATAGACTATGAGACTAGAACATATTGCCCTGATATAACAGTAATAATCACAATAGGCATATCATTAATAGACTATGAGACTAGAACATATTGCCCTGATATAACAGTAATAATCACAATAGGCATATCATTAATAGACTATGAGACTAGAACATATTGCCCTGATATAACAGTAATAATCACAATAGGCATATCATTAATAGACTATGAGACTAGAACATATTGCCCTGATATAACAGTAATAATCACAATAGGCATATCATTAATAGACTATGAGACTAGAACATATTGCCCTGATATAACAGTAATAATCACAATAGGCATATCATTAATAGACTATGAGACTAGAACATATTGCCCTGATATAACAGTAATAATCACAATATATAAATAGACTATGAGACTAGAACATATTGCCCTGATATAACAGTAATAATCACAATAGGCATATCATTAATAGACTATGAGACTAGAACATATTGCCCTGATATAACAGTAATAATCACAATAGGCATATCATTAATAGACTATGAGACTAGAACATATTGCCCTGATATAACAGTAATAATCACAATAGGCATATCATTAATAGACTATGAGACTAGAACATATTGCCCTGATATAACAGTAATAATCACATAGACTATGAGACTAGAACATATTGCCCTGATATAACAGTAATAATCACAATAGGCATATCATTAATAGACTATGAGACTAGAACATATTGCCCTGATATAACAGTAATAATCACAATAGGCATATCATTAATAGACTATGAGACTAGAACATATTGCCCTGATATAACAGTAATAATCACAATAGGCATATCATTAATAGACTATGAGACTAGAACATATTGCCCTGATATAACAGTAATAATCACAATAGGCATATCATTAATAGACTATGAGACTAGAACATATTGCCCTGATATAACAGTAATAATCACAATATTAATAGACTATGAGACTAGAACATATTGCCCTGATATAACAGTAATAATCACAATAGGCATATCATTAATAGAATAATCACAATAGGCATATCATTAATAGACTATGAGACTAGAACATATTGCCCTGATATAACAGTAATAATCACAATAGGCATATCATTAATAGACTATGAGACTAGAACATATTGCCCTGATATAACAGTAATAATCACAATAGGCATATCATTAATAGACTATGAGACTAGAACATATTGCCCTGATATAACAGTAATAATCACAATAGGCATATCATTAATAGACTATGAGACTAGAACATATTGCCCTGATATAACAGTAATAATCACAATAGGCATATCATTAATAGACTATGAGACTAGAACATATTGCCCTGATATAACAGTAATAATCACAATATATCATTAATAGACTATGAGACTAGAACATATTGCCCTGATATAACAGTAATAATCACAATAGGCATATCATTAATAGACTATGAGACTAGAACATATTGCCCTGATATAACAGTAATAATCACAATAGGCATATCATTAATAGACTATGAGACTAGAACATATTGCCCTGATATAACAGTAATAATCACAATAGGCATATCATTAATAGACTATGAGACTAGAACATATTGCCCTGATATAACAGTAATAATCACAATAGGCATATCATTAATAGACTATGAGACTAGAACATATTGCCCTGATATAACAGTAATAATCACAATAGGCATATCATTAATAGACTATGAGACTAGAACATATTGCCCTGATATAACAGTAATAATCACAATAGGCATATCATTAATAGACTATGAGACTAGAACATATTGCCCTGATATAACAGTAATAATCACAATAGGCATATCATTAATAGACTATGAGACTAGAACATATTGCCCTGATATAACAGTAATAATCACAGAACATATTGCCCTGATATAACAGTAATAATCATTAATAGACTATGAGACTAGAACATATTGCCCTGATATAACAGTAATAATCACAATAGGCATATCATTAATAGACTATGAGACTAGAACATATTGCCCTGATATAACAGTAATAATCACAATAGGCATATCATTAATAGACTATGAGACTAGAACATATTGCCCTGATATAACAGTAATAATCACAATAGGCATATCATTAATAGACTATGAGACTAGAACATATTGCCCTGATATAACAGTAATAATCACAATAGGCATATCATTAATAGACTATGAGACTAGAACATATTGCCCTGATATAACAGTAATAATCACAATAGGCATATCATTAATAGACTATGAGACTAGAACATATTGCCCTGATATAACAGTAATAATCACAATAGGCATATCATTAATAGACTATGAGACTAGAACATATTGCCCTGATATAACAGTAATAATCACAATAGGCATATCATTAATAGACTATGAGACTAGAACATATTGCCCTGATATAACAGTAATAATCACAATAGGCATATCATTAATAGACTATGAGACTAGAACATATTGCCCTGATATAACAGTAATAATCACAATAGGCATATCATTAATAGACTATGAGACTAGAACATATTGCCCTGATATAACAGTAATAATCACAATAGGCATATCATTAATAGACTATGAGACTAGAACATATTGCCCTGATATAACAGTAATAATCACAATAGGCATATCATTAATAGACTATGAGACTAGAACATATTGCCCTGATATAACAGTAATAATCACAATAGGCATATCATTAATAGACTATGAGACTAGAACATATTGCCCTGATATAACAGTAATAATCACAATAGGCATATCATTAATAGACTATGAGACTAGAACATATTGCCCTGATATAACAGTAATAATCACAATAGGCATATCATTAATAGACTATGAGACTAGAACATATTGCCCTGATATAACAGTAATAATCACAATAGGCATATCATTAATAGACTATGAGACTAGAACATATTGCCCTGATATAACAGTAATAATCACAATAGGCATATCATTAATAGACTATGAGACTAGAACATATTGCCCTGATATAACAGTAATAATCACAATAGGCATATCATTAATAGACTATGAGACTAGAACATATTGCCCTGATATAACAGTAATAATCACAATAGGCATATCATTAATAGACTATGAGACTAGAACATATTGCCCTGATATAACAGTAATAATCACAATAGGCATATCATTAATAGACTATGAGACTAGAACATATTGCCCTGATATAACAGTAATAATCACAATAGGCATATCATTAATAGACTATGAGACTAGAACATATTGCCCTGATATAACAGTAATAATCACAATATTAATAGACTATGAGACTAGAACATATTGCCCTGATATAACAGTAATAATCACAATAGGCATATCATTAATAGACTATGAGACTAGAACATATTGCCCTGATATAACAGTAATAATCACAATAGGCATATCATTAATAGACTATGAGACTAGAACATATTGCCCTGATATAACAGTAATAATCACAATAGGCATATCATTAATAGACTATGAGACTAGAACATATTGCCCTGATATAACAGTAATAATCACAATAGGCATATCATTAATAGACTATGAGACTAGAACATATTGCCCTGATATAACAGTAATAATCACAATAGGCATATCATTAATAGACTATGAGACTAGAACATATTGCCCTGATATAACAGTAATAATCACAATAGGCATATCATTAATAGACTATGAGACTAGAACATATTGCCCTGATATAACAGTAATAATCACAATAGGCATATCATTAATAGACTATGAGACTAGAACATATTGCCCTGATATAACAGTAATAATCACAATAGGCATATCATTAATAGACTATGAGACTAGAACATATTGCCCTGATATAACAGTAATAATCACAATAGGCATATCATTAATAGACTATGAGACTAGAACATATTGCCCTGATATAACAGTAATAATCACAATAGACTATGCATATCATTAATAATCACTATGAGACTAGAACATATTGCCCTGATATAACAGTAAAATCACAATAGGCATATCATTAATAGACTATGAGACTAGAACATATTGCCCTGATATAACAGTAATAATCACAATAGGCATATCATTAATAGACTATGAGACTAGAACATATTGCCCTGATATAACAGTAATAATCACAATAGGCATATCATTAATAGACTATGAGACTAGAACATATTGCCCTGATATAACAGTAATAATCACAATAGGCATATCATTAATAGACTATGAGACTAGAACATATTGCCCTGATATAACAGTAATAATCACAATAGGCATATCATTAATAGACTATGAGACTAGAACATATTGCCCTGATATAACAGTAATAATCACAATAGGCATATCTATGAGACTAGAACATATTGCCCTGATATAACAGTAATAATCACAATAGGCATATCATTAATAGACTATGAGACTAGAACATATTGCCCTGATATAACAGTAATAATCACAATATTAATAGACTATGAGACTAGAACATATTGCCCTGATATAACAGTAATAATCACAATAGGCATATCATTAATAGACTATGAGACTAGAACATATTGCCCTGATATAACAGTAATAATCACAATAGGCATATCATTAATAGACTATGAGACTAGAACATATTGCCCTGATATAACAGTAATAATCACAATAGGCATATCATTAATAGACTATGAGACTAGAACATATTGCCCTGATATAACAGTAATAATCACAATAGGCATATCATTAATAGACTATGAGACTAGAACATATTGCCCTGATATAACAGTAATAATCACAATAGGCATATCAATAATAGACTATGAGACTAGAACATATTGCCCTGATATAACAGTAATAATCACAATAGGCATATCATTAATAGACTATGAGACTAGAACATATTGCCCTGATATAACAGTAATAATCACAATAGGCATATCATTAATAGACTATGAGACTAGAACATATTGCCCTGATATAACAGTAATAATCACAATAGGCATATCATTAATAGACTATGAGACTAGAACATATTGCCCTGATATAACAGTAATAATCACAATAGGCATATCATTAATAGACTATGTGACTAGAACATATTGCCCTGATATAACAGTAATAATCACAATAGGCATATCATTAATAGACTATGAGACTAGAACATATTGCCCTGATATAACAGTAATAATCACAATAGGACTATGAGACTAGAACATATTGCCCTGATATAACAGTAATAATCACAATAGGCATATCATTAATAGACTATGAGACTAGAACATATTGCCCTGATATAACAGTAATAATCACAATAGGCATATCATTAATAGACTATGAGACTAGAACATATTGCCCTGATATAACAGTAATAATCACAATAGGCATATCATTAATAGACTATGAGACTAGAACATATTGCCCTGATATAACAGTAATAATCACAATAGGCATTAATAGACTATGAGACTAGAACATATTGCCCTGATATAACAGTAATAATCACAATAGGCATATCATTAATAGACTATGAGACTAGAACATATTGCCCTGATATAACAGTAATAATCACAATAGGCATATCATTAATAGACTATGAGACTAGAACATATTGCCCTGATATAACAGTAATAATCACAATAGGCATATCATTAATAGACTATGAGACTAGAACATATTGCCCTGATATAACAGTAATAATCACAATAGGCATATCATTAATAGACTATGAGACTAGAACATATTGCCCTGATATAACAGTAATAATCACAATAGGCATATCATTAATAGACTATGAGACTAGAACATATTGCCCTGATATAACAGTAATAATCACAATAGGCATATCATTAATAGACTATGAGACTAGAACATATTGCCCTGATATAACAGTAATAATCACAATAGGCATATCATTAATAGACTATGAGACTAGAACATATTGCCCTGATATAACAGTAATAATCACAATAGGCATATCATTAATAGACTATGAGACTAGAACATATTGCCCTGATATAACAGTAATAATCACAATAGGCATATCATTAATAGACTATGAGACTAGAACATATTGCCCTGATATAACAGTAATAATCACAATAGGCATATCATTAATAGACTATGAGACTAGAACATATTGCCCTGATATAACAGTAATAATCACAATAGGCATATCATTAATAGACTATGAGACTAGAACATATTGCCCTGATATAACAGTAATAATCACAATAGGCATATCATTAATAGACTATGAGACTAGAACATATTGCCCTGATATAACAGTAATAATCACAATAGGCATATCATTAATAGACTATGAGACTAGAACATATTGCCCTGATATAACAGTAATAATCACAATAGGCATATCATTAATAGACTATGAGACTAGAACATATTGCCCTGATATAACAGTAATAATCACAATAGGCATATCATTAATAGACTATGAGACTAGAACATATTGCCCTGATATAACAGTAATAATCACAATAGGCATATCATTAATAGACTATGAGACTAGAACATATTGCCCTGATATAACAGTAATAATCACAATAGGCATATCATTAATAGACTATGAGACTAGAACATATTGCCCTGATATAACAGTAATAATCACAATAGGCATATCATTAATAGACTATGAGACTAGAACATATTGCCCTGATATAACAGTAATAATCACAATAGGCATATCATTAATAGACTATGAGACTAGAACATATTGCCCTGATATAACAGTAATAATCACAATAGGCATATCATTAATAGACTATGAGACTAGAACATATTGCCCTGATATAACAGTAATAATCACAATAGGCATATCATTAATAGACTATGAGACTAGAACATATTGCCCTGATATAACAGTAATAATCACAATAGGCATATCATTAATAGACTATGAGACTAGAACATATTGCCCTGATATAACAGTAATAATCACAATAGGCATATCATTAATAGACTATGAGACTAGAACATATTGCCCTGATATAACAGTAATAATCACAATAGGCATATCATTAATAGACTATGAGACTAGAACATATTGCCCTGATATAACAGTAATAATCACAATAGGCATATCATTAATAGACTATGAGACTAGAACATATTGCCCTGATATAACAGTAATAATCACAATAGGCATATCATTAATAGACTATGAGACTAGAACATATTGCCCTGATATAACAGTAATAATCACAATAGGCATATCATTAATAGACTATGAGACTAGAACATATTGCCCTGATATAACAGTAATAATCACAATAGGCATATCATTAATAGACTATGAGACTAGAACATATTGCCCTGATATAACAGTAATAATCACAATATTAATAGACTATGAGACTAGAACATATTGCCCTGATATAACAGTAATAATCACAATAGACTATGCATATCATTAATAGACTATGAGACTAGAACATATTGCCCTGATATAACAGTAATAATCACAATAGGCATATCATTAATAGACTATGAGACTAGAACATATTGCCCTGATATAACAGTAATAATCACAATAGGCATATCATTAATAGACTATGAGACTAGAACATATTGCCCTGATATAACAGTAATAATCACAATAGGCATATCATTAATAGACTATGAGACTAGAACATATTGCCCTGATATAACAGTAATAATCACAATAGGCATATCATTAATAGACTATGTGACTAGAACATATTGCCCTGATATAACAGTAATAATCACAATAGGCATATCAATAGACTATGAGACTAGAACATATTGCCCTGATATAACAGTAATAATCACAATAGGCATATCATTAATAGACTATGAGACTAGAACATATTGCCCTGATATAACAGTAATAATCACAATAGGCATATCATTAATAGACTATGAGACTAGAACATATTGCCCTGATATAACAGTAATAATCACAATAGGCATATCATTAATAGACTATGAGACTAGAACATATTGCCCTGATATAACAGTAATAATCACAATAGGCATATCATTAATAGACTATGAGACTAGAACATATTGCCCTGATATAACAGTAATAATCACAATAGGCATATCATTAATAGACTATGAGACTAGAACATATTGCCCTGATATAACAGTAATAATCACAATAGGCATATCATTAATAGACTATGAGACTAGAACATATTGCCCTGATATAACAGTAATAATCACAATAGGCATATCATTAATAGACTATGAGACTAGAACATATTGCCCTGATATAACAGTAATAATCACAATAGGCATATCATTAATAGACTATGAGACTAGAACATATTGCCCTGATATAACAGTAATAATCACAATAGGCATATCATTAATAGACTATGAGACTAGAACATATTGCCCTGATATAACAGTAATAATCACAATAGGCATATCATTAATAGACTATGAGACTAGAACATATTGCCCTGATATAACAGTAATAATCACAATAGGCATATCATTAATAGACTATGAGACTAGAACATATTGCCCTGATATAACAGTAATAATCACAATAGGCATATCATTAATAGACTATGAGACTAGAACATATTGCCCTGATATAACAGTAATAATCACAATAGGCATATCATTAATAGACTATGAGACTAGAACATATTGCCCTGATATAACAGTAATAATCACAATAGACTATGAGACTAGAACATATTGCCCTGATATAACAGTAATAATCACAATAGGCATATCATTAATAGACTATGAGACTAGAACATATTGCCCTGATATAACAGTAATAATCACAATAGGCATATCATTAATAGACTATGAGACTAGAACATATTGCCCTGATATAACAGTAATAATCACAATAGGCATATCATTAATAGACTATGAGACTAGAACATATTGCCCTGATATAACAGTAATAATCACAATAGGCATATCATTAATAGACTATGAGACTAGAACATATTGCCCTGATATAACAGTAATAATCACAATAGGCATATCATTAATAGACTATGAGACTAGAACATATTGCCCTGATATAACAGTAATAATCACAATATATAATAGACTATGAGACTAGAACATATTGCCCTGATATAACAGTAATAATCACAATAGGCATATCATTAATAGACTATGAGACTAGAACATATTGCCCTGATATAACAGTAATAATCACAATAGGCATATCATTAATAGACTATGAGACTAGAACATATTGCCCTGATATAACAGTAATAATCACAATAGGCATATCATTAATAGACTATGAGACTAGAACATATTGCCCTGATATAACAGTAATAATCACAATAGGCATATCATTAATAGACTATGAGACTAGAACATATTGCCCTGATATAACAGTAATAATCACAATAGGCATATCATTAATAGACTATGAGACTAGAACATATTGCCCTGATATAACAGTAATAATCACAATAGGCATATCATTAATAGACTATGAGACTAGAACATATTGCCCTGATATAACAGTAATAATCACAATAGGCATATCATTAATAGACTATGATATCATTAATACTAGAACATATTGCCCTGATATAACAGTAATAATCACAATAGGCATATCATTAATAGACTATGAGAACATATTGCCCTGATATAACATAATAATCACAATGCCCATTAATAGACTATGATAACAGCCCTATATAATCACAATAGGCATATCATTAATAGACTATGAGACTAGAACATATTGCCCTGATATAACAGTAATAATCACAATAGGCATATCATTAATAGACTATGAGACTAGAACATATTGCCCTGATATAACAGTAATAATCACAATAGGCATATCATTAATAGACTATGAGACTAGAACATATTGCCCTGATATAACAGTAATAATCACAATAGGCATATCATTAATAGACTATGAGACTAGAACATATTGCCCTGATATAACAGTAATAATCACAATAGGCATATCATTAATAGACTATGAGACTAGAACATATTGCCCTGATATAACAGTAATAATCACAATAGGCATATCATTAATAGACTATGAGACTAGAACATATTGCCCTGATATAACAGTAATAATCACAATAGGCATATCATTAATAGACTATGAGACTAGAACATATTGCCCTGATATAACAGTAATAATCACAATAGGCATATCATTAATAGACTATGAGACTAGAACATATTGCCCTGATATAACAGTAATAATCACAATAGGCATATCATTAATAGACTATGAGACTAGAACATATATAACAGTAATAATCACAATAGGCATATCATTAATAGACTATGATATAATATAACAGTAATAATCACAATAGGCATATCATTAATAGACTATGAGACTAGAACATATTGCCCTGATATAACAGTAATAATCACAATAGGCATATCATTAATAGACTATGAGACTAGAACATATTGCCCTGATATAACAGTAATAATCACAATAGGCATATCATTAATAGACTATGAGACTAGAACATATTGCCCTGATATAACAGTAATAATCACAATAGGCATATCATTAATAGACTATGAGACTAGAACATATTGCCCTGATATAACAGTAATAATCACAATAGGCATATCATTAATAGACTATGAGACTAGAACATATTGCCCTGATATAACAGTAATAATCACAATAGGCATATCATTAATAGACTATGCTAGAACATATTGCCCTGATATAATAGTAATAATCACAATATGACTATGAGACTAGAACATATTGCCCTGATATAACAGTAATAATCACAATAGGCATATCATTAATAGACTATGAGACTAGAACATATTGCCCTGATATAACAGTAATAATCACAATAGGCATATCATTAATAGACTATGAGACTAGAACATATTGCCCTGATATAACAGTAATAATCACAATAGGCATATCATTAATAGACTATGAGACTAGAACATATTGCCCTGATATAACAGTAATAATCACAATAGATATCACAATAGGATATAACACAATAGGCATATCATTAATAGACTATGAGACTAGAACATATTGCCCTGATATAACAGTAATAATCACAATAGGCATATCATTAATAGACTATGAGACTAGAACATATTGCCCTGATATAACAGTAATAATCACAATAGGCATATCATTAATAGACTATGAGACTAGAACATATTGCCCTGATATAACAGTAATAATCACAATATTAATAGACTATGAGACTAGAACATATTGCCCTGATATAACAGTAATAATCACAATAGGCATATCATTAATAGACTATGAGACTAGAACATATTGCCCTGATATAACAGTAATAATCACAATAGGCATATCATTAATAGACTATGAGACTAGAACATATTGCCCTGATATAACAGTAATAATCACAATAGGCATATCATTAATAGACTATGAGACTAGAACATATTGCCCTGATATAACAGTAATAATCACAATAGGCATATCATTAATAGACTATGAGACTAGAACATATTGCCCTGATATAACAGTAATAATCACAATAGGCATATCATTAATAGACTATGAGACTAGAACATATTGCCCTGATATAACAGTAATAATCACAATAGGCATATCATTAATAGACTATGAGACTAGAACATATTGCCCTGATATAACAGTAATAATCACAATAGGCATATCATTAATAGACTATGAGACTAGAACATATTGCCCTGATATAACAGTAATAATCACAATAGGCATATCATTAATAGACTATGAGACTAGAACATATTGCCCTGATATAACAGTAATAATCACAATAGGCATATCATTAATAGACTATGAGACTAGAACATATTGCCCTGATATAACAGTAATAATCACAATACATATATTAATAGACTATGAGACTAGAACATATTGCCCTGATATAACAGTAATAATCACAATTATCATTAATAGACTATGAGACTAGAACATATTGCCCTGATATAACAGTAATAATCACAATAGGCATATCATTAATAGACTATGAGACTAGAACATATTGCCCTGATATAACAGTAATAATCACAATAGGCATATCATTAATAGACTATGAGACTAGAACATATTGCCCTGATATAACAGTAATAATCACAATAGGCATATCATTAATAGACTATGAGACTAGAACATATTGCCCTGATATAACAGTAATAATCACAATAGGCATATCATTAATAGACTATGAGACTAGAACATATTGCCCTGATATAACAGTAATAATCACAATAGGCATATCATTAATAGACTATGAGACTAGAACATATTGCCCTGATATAACAGTAATAATCACAATAGGCATATCATTAATAGACTATGAGACTAGAACATATTGCCCTGATATAACAGTAATAATCACAATAGGCATATCATTAATAGACTATGAGACTAGAACATATTGCCCTGATATAACAGTAATAATCACAATAGGCATATCATTAATAGACTAACTAGAACATATCCCTGATATAACAGTAATAATCACTATTAATAGACTATGACTAGAACATATTGCCCTGATATAACAGTAATAATCACAATAGGCATATCATTAATAGACTATGAGACTAGAACATATTGCCCTGATATAACAGTAATAATCACAATAGGCATATCATTAATAGACTATGAGACTAGAACATATTGCCCTGATATAACAGTAATAATCACAATAGGCATATCATTAATAGACTATGAGACTAGAACATATTGCCCTGATATAACAGTAATAATCACAATAGGCATATCATTAATAGACTATGAGACTAGAACATATTGCCCTGATATAACAGTAATAATCACAATATTACTATGACTATGACTAGAACATATTGCCCTGATATAACAGTAATAATCACAATAGGCATATCATTAATAGACTATGAGACTAGAACATATTGCCCTGATATAACAGTAATAATCACAATCATTAATAGACTATGAGACTAGAACATTTGCCCTGATATAGAATAATCTATGACTATGTGACTAGAACATATTGCCCTGATATAACAGTAATAATCACAATAGGCATATCATTAATAGACTATGAGACTAGAACATATTGCCCTGATATAACAGTAATAATCACAATAGGCATATCATTAATAGACTATGAGACTAGAACATATTGCCCTGATATAACAGTAATAATCACAATAGGCATATCATTAATAGACTATGAGACTAGAACATATTGCCCTGATATAACAGTAATAATCACAATAGGCATATCATTAATAGACTATGAGACTAGAACATATTGCCCTGATATAACAGTAATAATCACAATAGGCATATCATTAATAGACTATGTAAACATATTGCCCTGATATAACAGTAATAATCACAATAGGCATATATTAATAGACTATGAGACTAGAACATATCCCTGATATAACAGTAATAATCACAATAGGCATATCATTAATAGACTATGAGACTAGAACATATTGCCCTGATATAACAGTAATAATCACAATAGGCATATCATTAATAGACTATGAGACTAGAACATATTGCCCTGATATAACAGTAATAATCACAATAGGCATATCATTAATAGACTATGAGACTAGAACATATTGCCCTGATATAACAGTAATAATCACAATAGGCATATCATTAATAGACTATGAGACTAGAACATATTGCCCTGATATAACAGTAATAATCACAATAGGCATATCATTAATAGACTATGTGACTAGAACATATTGCCCTGATATAACAGTAATAATCACAATAGGCATATCATTAATAGACTATCTAGAACATATTGCCCTGATATAACAGTAATAATCACAATAGGCATATCAGACTATGAACTAGAACATTGCCCTGATATAACAGTAATAATCACAATAGGCATATCATTAATAGACTATGAGACTAGAACATATTGCCCTGATATAACAGTAATAATCACAATAGGCATATCATTAATAGACTATGAGACTAGAACATATTGCCCTGATATAACAGTAATAATCACAATAGGCATATCATTAATAGACTATGAGACTAGAACATATTGCCCTGATATAACAGTAATAATCACAATAGGCATATCATTAATAGACTATGAGACTAGAACATATTGCCCTGATATAACAGTAATAATCACAATAGGCATATCATTAATAGACTATGAGACTAGAACATATTGCCCTGATATAACAGTAATAATCACAATAGGCATATCATTAATAGACTATGAGACTAGAACATATTGCCCTGATATAACAGTAATAATACATATCATTAATAGACTATGAGACTAAACATATTGGATATAACATATCACAATAGGCATATCAATAGACTATGAGACTAGAACATATTGCCCTGATATAACAGTAATAATCACAATAGGCATATCATTAATAGACTATGAGACAAACATAGCCCTGCATATCATTAATAGACTATGAGACTAGAACATATTGCCCTGATATAACAGTAATAATCACAATAGGCATATCATTAATAGACTATGAGACTAGAACATATTGCCCTGATATAACAGTAATAATCACAATAGGCATATCATTAATAGACTATGAGACTAGAACATATTGCCCTGATATAACAGTAATAATCACAATAGGCATATCATTAATAGACTATGAGACTAGAACATATTGCCCTGATATAACAGTAATAATCACAATAGGCATATCATTAATAGACTATGAGACTAGAACATATTGCCCTGATATAACAGTAATAATCACAATAGGCATATCATTAATAGACTATGAGACTAGAACATATTGCCCTGATATAACAGTAATAATCACAATAGGCATATCATTAATAGACTATGAGACTAGAACATATTGCCCTGATATAACAGTAATAATCACAATAGGCATATCATTAATAGACTATGAGACTAGAACATATTGCCCTGATATAACAGTAATAATCACAATATTAATAGACTATGAGACTAGAACATATTGCCCTGATATAACAGTAATAATCACAATAGGCATATCATTAATAGACTATGAGACTAGAACATATTGCCCTGATATAACAGTAATAATCACAATAGGCATATCATTAATAGACTATGAGACTAGAACATATTGCCCTGATATAACAGTAATAATCACAATAGGCATATCATTAATAGACTATGTGACTAGAACATATTGCCCTGATATAACAGTAATAATCACAATAGGCATATCATTAATAGACTATGAGACTAGAACATATTGCCCTGACTATAACAGTAATAATCACAATATCATATAGACACAATAGGCATATCATTAATAGACTATGAGACTAGAACATATTGCCCTGATATAACAGTAATAATCACAATAGGCATATCATTAATAGACTATGAGACTAGAACATATTGCCCTGATATAACAGTAATAATCACAATAGGCATATCATTAATAGACTATGAGACTAGAACATATTGCCCTGATATAACAGTAATAATCACAATAGGCATATCATTAATAGACTATGAGACTAGAACATATTGCCCTGATATAACAGTAATAATCACAATAGGCATATCATTAATAGACTATGAGACTAGAACATATTGCCCTGATATAACAGTAATAATCACAATAGGCATATCATTAATAGACTATGAGACTAGAACATATTGCCCTGATATAACAGTAATAATCACAATAGGCATATCATTAATAGACTATGAGACTAGAACATATTGCCCTGATATAACAGTAATAATCACAATAGGCATATCATTAATAGACTATGAGACTAGAACATATTGCCCTGATATAACAGTAATAATCACAATAGGCATATCATTAATAGACTATGAGACTAGAACATATTGCCCTGATATAACAGTAATAATCACAATAGGCATATCATTAATAGACTATGAGACTAGAACATATTGCCCTGATATAACAGTAATAATCACAATATTCATTAATAGACTATGAGACTAGAACATATTGCCCTGATATAACAGTAATAATCACAATAGGCATATCATTAATAGACTATGAGACTAGAACATATTGCCCTGATATAACAGTAATAATCACAATAGGCATATCATTAATAGACTATGAGACTAGAACATATTGCCCTGATATAACAGTAATAATCACAATAGGCATATCATTAATAGACTATGAGACTAGAACATATTGCCCTGATATAACAGTAATAATCACAATAGGCATATCATTAATAGACTATGAGACTAGAACATATTGCCCTGATATAACAGTAATAATCACAATAGGCATATCATTAATAGACTATGAGACTAGAACATATTGCCCTGATATAACAGTAATAATCACAATAGGCATATCATTAATAGACTATGAGACAAACATATTGCCCTGATATAACATAATCACAATATAATAGACTATGAGACTAGAACATATTGCCCTGATATAACAGTAATAATCACAATAGGCATATCATTAATAGACTATGAGACTAGAACATATTGCCCTGATATAACAGTAATAATCACAATAGGCATATCATTAATAGACTATGAGACTAGAACATATTGCCCTGATATAACAGTAATAATCACAATAGGCATATCATTAATAGATCATTAATAGACTATGAGACTAGAACATATTGCCCTGATATAACAGTAATAATCACAATAGGCATATCATTAATAGACTATGAGACTAGAACATATTGCCCTGATATAACAGTAATAATCACAATAGGCATATCATTAATAGACTATGAGACTAGAACATATTGCCCTGATATAACAGTAATAATCACAATAGGCATATCATTAATAGACTATGTGACTCGAACATATTGCCCTGATATAACAGTAATAATCACAATAGGCATATTTTAATAGACTATGAGACTAGAATATATTGCCCTGATATAACAGTAATAATCACAATAGGCATATCATTAATAGACTATGAGACTAGAACATATTGCCCTGATATAACAGTAATAATCACAATAGGCATATCATTAATAGACTATGAGACTAGAACATATTGCCCTGATATAACAGTAATAATCACAATAGGCATATCATTAATAGACTATGAGACAGAACATATTGCCCTGATATAACAGTAATAATCACAATAGGCATATCATTAATAGACTATGAGACTAGAACATATTGCCCTGATATAACAGTAATAATCACAATAGGCATATCATTAATAGACTATGAGACTAGAACATATTGCCCTGATATAACAGTAATAATCACAATAGGCATATCATTAATAGACTATGAGACTAGAACATATTGCCCTGATATAACAGTAATAATCACAATAGGCATATCATTAATAGACTATGTGACTAGAACATATTGCCCTGATATAACAGTAATAATCACAATAGGCATATCATTAATAGACTATGAGACTAGAACATATTGCCCTGATATAACAGTAATAATCACAATAGGCATATCATTAATAGACTATGAGACTAGAACATATTGCCCTGATATAACAGTAATAATCAGGCATATCATTAATAGACTATGAGACTAGAACATATTGCCCTGATATAACAGTAATAATCACAATAGGCATATCATTAATAGACTATGAGACTAGAACATATTGCCCTGATATAACAGTAATAATCACAATAGGCATATCATTAATAGACTATGTGACTAGAACATATTGCCCTGATATAACAGTAATAATCACAATAGGCATATCATTAATAGACTATGAGACTAGAACATATTGCCCTGATATAACAGTAATAATCACAATAGGCATATCATTAATAGACTATGAGACTAGAACATATTGCCCTGATATAACAGTAATAATCACAATAGGCATATCATTAATAGACTATGTGACTAGAACATATTGCCCTGATATAACAGTAATAATCACAATAGGCATATCATTAATAGACTATGAGACTAGAACATATTGCCTGATATAGCAGTAATAATCACAATAGGCATATCATTAATAGACTATGTGACTAGTATATCATATAACAATAATCACAATAGGCATATCATTAATAGACTATGAGACTAGAACATATTACCCTGATATAACAGTAATAATCACAATGAGCATATCATTAATAGACTATGAGACTAGAACATGTGCCCTGATATAACAGTAATGATACAATAGGCATATCATTAATAGACTGTGACTAGTATATATTGCCTGATATAACAGTAATA